>NC_086453.1:105317210-105537210 GCF_028390025.1 Pseudophryne corroboree
GGTCCTTGAATTGATATTACAAAAGGCAGATATACTCCCAGTCAGCCTAAGGAAAAGGAGGGCTAGATAATGCCCTCTCTAAATGCTCAAAACAGTAAGAGAAATGTGTCTATAGTATAGTAATTATCAGTGAAATTCAATTAAAGCATATGATAATAGAAAAATTCATTGTCCATTGTAAGAGGGTTGCTCCTCCCCCACCCTTATCCAACAATAAGGTACAAATGGGGAAAAAAGGAAATTTAGCATGATAATCATGACAATATAATAGAATAATGTATGTATCACAAATTATGGTTTTGCCACTTTTCCCCTATTAAGTGGTGAAATATATGATGGGACCCTGTGGAAAAGGAAAAATAGGAGGAACCACGGTTTGGGCAAGGAGAGCCCGTTTTCGGCTAAGAGCCGAGGGCTGTCTTACCCTGACCACTATAGAGACCCTCAGATCAGTGGACATGCAGGAATCGAGTAGGGAGGCGCCGGCGGCCGCGGTCCCGTGCAACCGGAAGTTCGGGCGCCGGGACCGGAAGTGACGTACGTTTCGCCCCGAGAGCTTGATCACATGATCGCCTGCTCTCGGAGTTCCCCGCTGCCTGTATTTATGGGCGGCAGCCTGTCAGGAGAGTTGGAATACACCTGTTTGTAATAATCTATATTGGATCACCTGCAAATAGGGAAAACAGATTGCGGCAGACTAAAACTGAGTATTAGGAGTGTCATTATAAGAACAATAAAAGTCAGGTTTAACTGATACTGGTCTGATTATAGTTTGGAGACACAATTAAGAGAATCGTATAACTTGTATTTAGAGGACCAAATTATATTATGGTAAATTTGGAGAGGGAAAGATCCGGAAAAGATAGGGAAAATAACGTGATAATATGAATAAAAGAGAGTGTAAAATTGAATGAAGAAGATATATGATATGATGAATGAAAAAGAAAGTGGGAGAATGAAAAAAGAGAGAAGTGTAAGAATTTTTTTTATTTATTGAAAAATAAATAAAGATAGAAATTAAGTGTATATATGGAAATTCTGAGGACTGAAAGTAAAAATAAAAATAATAATAAAAATAGAAAATGATAGAAAAGCGATAGAAGAACATAGCTGAATGTAAACAAAAATAGGAATCATGCAGTAAATGTAGATATAAAGAAGCATTAGGGACGTTGTAAGTTGTAATATAGCATAGGAGATCTGTTGAGACCGTGTCAATTCTGGGGGGCAAGGATAGCTGTTTGTGTTAAAGGGATAGTTGGTGTGAGGTATGCGGGAGAATGTGAAGGTGGGAGGGGTGTGGTAGAAAATAGAGAGTGCGGGAGAGGAAAGCCATCTTTTGTGTATCTGGGGGGGGGGAGGGGGGGTTTGCACTAGATGTGAGGTGTGAATTATGGTGGTGAGTGAGTTAAAAACTGGGTGTCGACTTAAAGTTGCTGAGTGAATATGATGGAATAGAAGGGGGGGGTTGTTTGGGGAGGGGGGGGGGAAGGGGGGAAGGGTTTGGAATGGATGGGGGGAGGTTTTTTGTGGGGGGGGTTTAGGAAAGTGGAAGCGGATGCAGGGAAGTGGGAAGGGACTGGTGGATAGTGAGGTTGGTTTAGGTTGGTGGACGGATTTTGGAGCTAGTATGTTTAAGGGCAGTGACTGGGGTAGAGGCCCTTATGTATGTCTATGTGAGTAAAAAATGGTGTGGAATATGAGTGAGGCAGAGTGAAAGTATTGGAAGGGGAATGAGTGAAGATTGGGTGCAGGTAAAATGGAGAAAGGAGGGGGGGAATGGAGAAGGGCGGTTTGTTTGAACAGGATTGTGCTGAGAGAGAATTGTGCGGGTTGGTTAGGAGTGAAAAAATGGAGGTCTCGGGTGTGTGAGCAAGGTGAATCATGCTCAGTGGGAAAAACAAAATTCTTTATAGAAAAACACTGTAGTTTAAATATTCGTTTAGGCCTTTGGGAGCCAAGGTGTCTAGTCTAAAAGTCCATTCACTCTCCTTTCTGAGGAGCATTCGTGTAATGTCTCCACCTCGGATCCCTGGTTTGATCTGTTCAAGGCCGTGTACTTTGAGATCTTGGACTGAGCTTGAATGATGGATTAGGAAATGTTTTGCGATGGTTGTCAGTTGTTGCATTCTTTGTTGGTGTTTAGCAGCATTCCTAATATTGCTCATATGTTCAAGAGTTCTAATTTTTAGCATGCGAGTAGTCATTCCTACATATCTCAGGCCACATGGGCAGGAAATGCAATAAACAACATTCTAACTTTTGCAATTGAAAAAGTCATTGATTTTTATCTGATCACCATATTTGTCCACCAGTTCTTGTATATTAACCATGTGTTGGCAGATTTTACAATTACCACAAGAATAGCTTCCTTTGATTAGTGGCCCGCGTGGTGGTTGTTGTGAGAAATGGCTACTGACTAAAAGGTCCTTTAGATTTGGTGATCGCCGCCAGCTCAGATCGATTTTAGTATTAAGTTTTTTGGCCAGGTCTTCATCAGAGAGTACAATGTGCCAGTGTCTTTGCAGGATGGACTTGATCTCCCTCCATTCTTTGCAGAAATCCCCCACAAATCTTATGGTTTGGGATTCTTCTTTACGTTTCTTTGTTGTTGTATTAAAGATTAAATTATCTCTTGTAGTTTGAGTTATGTTGTTTTTTGCTTTTTTGATGGATCGCATACTGTATCCTCTGTCTTTTAATCTAAGTATCAGTTCTTTACTTCTTATCTTGAAAACTTCATCGTTTGAGCAATTTCTCCTAAGGCGTAGAAATTCTCCTTTCGGGATGTTGGTTATTGTAGGGGGAAAATGTGAGCTAGCTTGGTACAGAAGAGTGTTGGTAGCTGTGTTCTTCCTATAAATTTCCGTGGTGATCATGTTATTGGTGTCCCTATAAATTCGAAGATCCAAGAAAGAGATACTGTCCTTGTTGTAATCACAAGTGAATGAGAGATTAAGGGTATTATTATTGAGTTGCTGTATGAAATCCAAGAGTTCAGTTTGTGTGCCGTCCCATATGATGAGTATGTCATCAATATAACGTGTCCACAATATAATATGTTTGGTATATGATTCACAGAGGTCAGAAAATACAAACTCCCTTTCCCACCAACCCAGGAAGAGGTTAGCGTAAGTGGGGGCGCATGCTGCCCCCATCGCTGTTCCACTTACCTGGGTGTAGAAGAGGTTGTTGAAGGTAAAATAGTTTTTGTTCAAAACAAAATGGAGAAGTCGTAATAGAAATTGATGAAAGTCATCCATTCCCCGCATTTTCAAAAAGTATTCCACCGCCTGGATGCCAAGGTCATGTTTTATACTTGTATATAACGCCTCAACATCAAGGCTCACGAGGAGATGTGTTTCTTCCAAATGTATATCATTGATCTTTCGAAGGACGTCGGTCGTATCCCGGGTATATGATGGAAGTTCCAAAACGTAGTCCCTAAGATGTGTATCCAAAAATATACAGGCTTTTTCTAGTAGGCCACCATTTCCTGAAACTATAGGACGACCGGGAGGGTCTTGAAGATCTTTATGAACCTTGGGTAAAAGGTAAAATGTTGGTACCCGAGGATTATCTACAGTTAGGTAATCCTGTTCTGATTTGGTTATGGTGCCATCATGGTATGCCCTGTTGATGATATTCATATACAGTTTGGTATACCTTTCAGTAGGGTCAAAAATACTCTTCTGATAACATGCTTGGTCATCTAGTTGTTTCTTTGCTTGTTTAACATATAATTCCGTCGGCCAAATCACAACATTACCTCCTTTATCTGATGGTTTCAGGACTACGTCAGTCCAGGTTTTCATCTCCTGGAGCGCCTTCTGTTCGTTCGGTGTCAAATTACTTGCGGTGTGATGATACTTCTTGTTCAGATATAGTCTGTCCAAGTCCCGAGTGACCAAGTTCGTGAAAACTTTGACCTCTGGGCATAGGGTGTCCTTAGGGAAAAAAGATGATTTTTTCTTCAGCAGCGGTCGTGTTTGTTGTGTAGAAGGGATTAACTCATTAGGATCAGCAAGTTCTTCTAATGTCGCCAGAGCTGTCCTTTCTTGTGATGACATGTTTTCCAAGTCAGAGGAAGGTTCAAGTGTACCTGTTCTATCTGTAAAAAACTTTGCTAATAGTAATTTTCGTGCAAACAGTTGTAAATTGGTTTGCCACTGGAATCTGTTAAATCTTTTGGTTGGTGAGAAAGTTAGACCTTTTTCCAGGACTGATCTTTGTTGTACAGTAAGAATGCGGTTGGAGAGGTTGATTATCTTAAGTTTACTGTGGGTCAGGTCTATTTCTGGTTCCTGCGGTTGGGATACCGGTTTGGAGACGGTGAGCCCCATGTTTCTCTTCCCCTTCTTCTTACTGCGTCTCGTTTTTCTTTTGCTTGGTAGCCACGTGCTCCCCTGGTTTGTTCTAAAAAACCGGTCACTGAGTTGTTATTTATTCGAGATGTTTGAGTACTTCGACGGTCCAAGGTTTGGTTGTCAATTTCATCCGCACTGGATAGATCGACTTCCGAGGAAGATGGGGTGTAGGAATGTCCCACGGGGCGTTCTTTTCTAATCGGTCTATTCCACTGAAATATCTTGTTGTTGGAAAAGTCCCTCTTGTCCCTGGTAAACTTAGTTTTCTTCCTATCAATTATGGTCTGTTCATATGCTTGCAGGTCCTTCTTAATTTTCTCAAATCTGTTTTGAAATATAGGGTTTTGTTCCCATTGTTCCAAAGTCTTGGCAATTACATCAATTTATTTGGTGCACTCGTCCAAGACAAGGTTATTATGCTTGATAAGAATGCCAATAAGCTCATGAGAGCATTTGAGCAAAGTGGTTTCCCACTCCTGTCGTAGGTTGGCGGTGAATAATTTGAATGAGCGGAATAGTTTAGGCCTGAGGCCTCTAGGTATGATTTTTTGTTTTTGATAGTTCTCCAAACTTGTTAAGTCCCAGTTCGTGCGTGTCTGTCGTTGCAAAGTGTATTTTAATTTCAATATTTCATCCTCCCAGTTGGGATCTGGATCTTGAATATCATCCCCAGTGGGAAAGATGCTTTCTAAGTCTTCTGTTCTGCGCTTGGTGCTTAATTCAGTTTTTAAGTTAAAGGTGGTCATAATTAGGCAATGGGGATAGTAAGTATACTCTGGTGATCCTCTGATCCGTGCTAGATTTAGGAACTGAGATAGACCTCAGTAATACAGTCTTAACAAAAGAGAATAAATCTGCACAGGATATAACGATTTCAGTTCAGTGAATTTGAATTAAACCAACATAAAGGCCTACTAACAATAATAAATTCGGCAAATGGTTGGTGGTGCTCCAGGAAGATAGTTATAACAACTATGAAACAACAAGTATGGGCCTTTGAAGAGAACAAAGGACCAAAAAAGGAAACTATAAGCCTTTTCCTGGGCACACTTGAAAGAATTGAAATGATGAAATTATTAAAATTATCATTTATTAGTATATACTTAAGAAAAAGCGAGAGCTGGCATCAATGTTTAAAGAGTATGGATGTTGCCAGTACCAATGTACCTGTTATAGGCAAAATTATATTATTAGTGAGCGAAAATAAATGAACCCTCATCCATAAAGAAATTTATTCATACATATCCTCCATGGAAAGGAATTTGGATGATTGAGGCCACTGCCTCGATTCCAATATAATCTGACAAATACTATAGACCTGAGATCAAATTGATGTAATGAGTCCCAAATAGCTTAGGCTGTTGGAGAGTAAAATACCTACGGTACCTAGTATTCCCTGGTGGTTCCCCATCCAGGTACTGACCAGGCCCTGCAGTGCTTGGCTTCCAAGATCAGATGAGTTTGGGCATACTCAGTGCGGTCTGACCGTAAGTAAATTTGGTATCCTAGGCGCACCGTTTTCCAACTGTGTTGGGACCCAAGATCAATCACAGATTGAGTAAATATTTGATTGTATGTGGTCAGGGATGAATGCTGGTAATGGTGTGATAGACTTAATGGATTTTTGTACTGGGAAGTCTGATCAATGGTGTTTTGACTTCAGACAATAATTCTGACTATGTAGTTCTGAGATAAATAATACCAAATAAACATTGTACTCCCAATCCGCCTGGGCAGCAGGAGGGTTTGATAGTGCCCAGAATTACATGAAAAATAGATTGTATATGGTCAGAAATTGATAATAATGATCCTGAAATAAATTGATGGATTTTATGCCAGGAGGTCTAGATTCGAATACCAGTAAGATTGTGAGGTCTTTGAATTGATATAACAAAAAAAGCAGATATACTCCCAGAATTACATAAAAAAGATAGATTATATACGGTCAGAAATAAATAATAATGATAATGAAATAAACTGATGGATTTTATGCCAGGAGGTCTGGCCAATGGTGATCAAGGATCAAATACCAATACTGACTGTGAGGTCCTTGAATTGATATTACAAAAGGCAGATATACTCCCAGTCAGCCTAAGGAAAAGGAGGGCTAGATAATGCCCTCTCTAAATGCTCAAAACAGTAAGAGAAATGTGTCTATAGTATAGTAATTATCAGTGAAATTCAATTAAAGCATATGATAATAGAAAAATTCATTGTCCATTGTAAGAGGGTTGCTCCTCCCCCACCCTTATCCAACAATAAGGTACAAATGGGGAAAAAAGGAAATTTAGCATGATAATCATGACAATATAATAGAATAAATGTATGTATCACAAATTATGGTTTTGCCACTTTTCCCCTATTAAGTGGTGAAATATATGATGGACCCTGTGGAAAAGGAAAAATAGGAGGAACCACGGTTTGGGCAAGGAGAGCCCGTTTTCGGCTAAGAGCCGAGGGCTGTCTTACCCTGACCACTATAGGAGACCCTCAGATCAGTGGACATGCAGGAATCGAGTAGGGAGGCGCCGGCGGCCGCGGTCCGTGCAACCGGAAGTTCGGGCGCCGGGACCGGAAGTGACGTACGTTTCGCCCCGAGAGCTTGATCACATGATCGCCTGCTCTCGGAGTTCCCCGCTGCCTGTATTTATGGGCGCAGCCTGTCAGGAGAGTTGGAATACACCTGTTTGTAATAATCTATATTGGATCACCTGCAAATAGGAAAACAGATTGCGGCAGACTAAAACTGAGTATTAGGAGTGTCATTATAAGAACAATAAAAGTCAGGTTTAACTGATACTGGTCTGATTATAGTTTGGAGAACAATTAAGAGAATCGTATAACTTGTATTTAGAGACCAAATTATATTATGGTAAATTTGGAGAGGGAAAGATCCGGAAAAGATAGGGAAAATAACGTGATAATATGAATAAAAGAGAGTGTAAAATTGAATGAAGAAGATATATGATATGATGAATGAAAAAGAAAGTGGGAGAATGAAAAAAGAGAGAAGTGTAAGAATTTTTTTTATTTATTGAAAAATAAATAAAGATAGAAATTAAGTGTATATATGGAAATTCTGAGACTGAAAGTAAAAATAAAAATAATAATAAAAATAGAAAATGATAGAAAAGCGATAGAAGAACAATAGCTGAATGTAAACAAAAATAGGAATCATGCAGTAAATGTAGATATAAAGAAGCATTAGGGACGTTGTAAGTTGTAATATAGCATAGGAGATCTGTTGAGACCGTGTCAATTCTGGGGGGCAAGGATAGCTGTTTGTGTTAAAGGGAATAGTTGGTGTGAGGTATGCGGGAGAAATGTGAAGGTGGGAGGGGTGTGGTAGAAAATAGAGAGTGCGGGGAGAGGAAAGCCATCTTTTGTGTATCTGGGGGGGGGGGAGGGGGGGTTTGCACTAGATGTGAGGTGTGAATTATGGTGGTGAGTGAGTTAAAAACTGGGTGTCGACTTAAAGTTGCTGAGTGAATATGATGGAATAGAAGGGGGGGGTTGTTTGGGGAGGGGGGGGGAAGGGGGGAAGGGTTTGGAATGGATGGGGGGAGGTTTTTTGTGGGGGGGGTTTAGGAAAGTGGAAGCGGATGCAGGGAAGTGGGAAGGGACTGGTGGATAGTGAGGTTGGTTTAGGTTGGTGGACGGATTTTGGAGCTAGTATGTTTAAGGGCAGTGACTGGGGTAGAGGCCCTTATGTATGTCTATGTGAGTAAAAAATGGTGTGGAATATGAGTGAGGCAGAGTGAAAGTATTGGAAGGGGAATGAGTGAAGATTGGGTGCAGGTAAAATGGAGAAAGGAGGGGGGGAATGGAGAAGGGCGGTTTGTTTGAACAGGATTGTGCTGAGAGAGAATTGTGCGGGTTGGTTAGGAGTGAAAAAATGGAGGTCTCGGGTGTGTGAGCAAGGTGAATCATGCTCAGTGGGAAAAACAAAATTCTTTATAGAAAAACACTGTAGTTTAAATATTCGTTTAGGCCTTTGGGAGCCAAGGTGTCTAGTCTAAAAGTCCATTCACTCTCCTTTCTGAGGAGCATTCGTGTAATGTCTCCACCTCGGATCCCTGGTTTGATCTGTTCAAGGCTGTGTACTTTGAGATCTTGGACTGAGCTTGAATGATGGATTAGGAAATGTTTTGCGATGGTTGTCAGTTGTTGCATTCTTTGTTGGTGTTTAGCAGCATTCCTAATATTGCTCATATGTTCAAGAGTTCTAATTTTTAGCATGCGAGTAGTCATTCCTACATATCTCAGGCCACATGGGCAGGAAATGCAATAAACAACATTCTAACTTTTGCAATTGAAAAAGTCATTGATTTTTATCTGATCACCATATTTGTCCACCAGTTCTTGTATATTAACCATGTGTTGGCAGATTTTACAATTACCACAAGAATAGCTTCCTTTGATTAGTGGCCCGCGTGGTGGTTGTTGTGAGAAATGGCTACTGACTAAAAGGTCCTTTAGATTTGGTGATCGCCGCCAGCTCAGATCGATTTTAGTATTAAGTTTTTTGGCCAGGTCTTCATCAGAGAGTACAATGTGCCAGTGTCTTTGCAGGATGGACTTGATCTCCCTCCATTCTTTGCAGAAATCCCCCACAAATCTTATGGTTTGGGATTCTTCTTTACGTTTCTTTGTTGTTGTATTAAAGATTAAATTATCTCTTGTAGTTTGAGTTATGTTGTTTTTTGCTTTTTTGATGGATCGCATACTGTATCCTCTGTCTTTTAATCTAAGTATCAGTTCTTTACTTCTTATCTTGAAAACTTCATCGTTTGAGCAATTTCTCCTAAGGCGTAGAAATTCTCCTTTCGGGATGTTGGTTATTGTAGGGGGAAAATGTGAGCTAGCTTGGTACAGAAGAGTGTTGGTAGCTGTGTTCTTCCTATAAATTTCCGTGGAGATCATGTTATTGGTGTCCCTATAAATTCGAAGATCCAAGAAAGAGATACTGTCCTTGTTGTAATCACAAGTGAATGAGAGATTAAGGGTATTATTATTGAGTTGCTGTATGAAATCCAAGAGTTCAGTTTGTGTGCCGTCCCATATGATGAGTATGTCATCAATATAACGTGTCCACAATATAATATGTTTGGTATATGATTCACAGAGGTCAGAAAATACAAACTCCCTTTCCCACCAACCCAGGAAGAGGTTAGCGTAAGTGGGGGCGCATGCTGCCCCCATCGCTGTTCCACTTACCTGGGTGTAGAAGAGGTTGTTGAAGGTAAAATAGTTTTTGTTCAAAACAAAATGGAGAAGTCGTAATAGAAATTGATGAAAGTCATCCATTCCCCGCATTTTCAAAAAGTATTCCACCGCCTGGATGCCAAGGTCATGTTTTATACTTGTATATAACGCCTCAACATCAAGGCTCACGAGGAGATGTGTTTCTTCCAAATGTATATCATTGATCTTTCGAAGGACGTCGGTCGTATCCCGGGTATATGATGGAAGTTCCAAAACGTAGTCCCTAAGATGTGTATCCAAAAATATACAGGCTTTTTCTAGTAGGCCACCATTTCCTGAAACTATAGGACGACCGGGAGGGTCTTGAAGATCTTTATGAACCTTGGGTAAAAGGTAAAATGTTGGTACCCGAGGATTATCTACAGTTAGGTAATCCTGTTCTGATTTGGTTATGGTGCCATCATGGTATGCCCTGTTGATGATATTCATATACAGTTTGGTATACCTTTCAGTAGGGTCAAAAATACTCTTCTGATAACATGCTTGGTCATCTAGTTGTTTCTTTGCTTGTTTAACATATAATTCCGTCGGCCAAATCACAACATTACCTCCTTTATCTGATGGTTTCAGGACTACGTCAGTCCAGGTTTTCATCTCCTGGAGCGCCTTCTGTTCGTTCGGTGTCAAATTACTTGCGGTGTGATGATACTTCTTGTTCAGATATAGTCTGTCCAAGTCCCGAGTGACCAAGTTCGTGAAAACTTTGACCTCAGGGCATAGGGTGTCCTTAGGGAAAAAAGATGATTTTTTCTTCAGCAGCGGTCGTGTTTGTTGTGTAGAAGGGATTAACTCATTAGGCTCAGCAAGTTCTTCTAATGTCGCCAGAGCTGTCCTTTCTTGTGATGACATGTTTTCCAAGTCAGAGGAAGGTTCAAGTGTACCTGTTCTATCTGTAAAAAACTTTGCTAATAGTAATTTTCGTGCAAACAGTTGTAAATTGGTTTGCCACTGGAATCTGTTAAATCTTTTGGTTGGTGAGAAAGTTAGACCTTTTTCCAGGACTGATCTTTGTTGTACAGTAAGAATGCGGTTGGAGAGGTTGATTATCTTAAGTTTACTGTGGGTCAGGTCTATTTCTGGTTCCTGCGGTTGGGATACCGGTTTGGAGACGGTGAGCCCCATTTTTCTCTTCCCCTTCTTCTTACTGCGTCTCGTTTTTCTTTTGCTTGGTAGCCACGTGCTCCCCTGGTTTGTTCTAAAAAACCGGTCACTGAGTTGTTATTTATTCGAGATGTTTGAGTACTTCGACGGTCCAAGGTTTGGTTGTCAATTTCATCCGCACTGGATAGATCGACTTCCGAGGAAGATGGGGTGTAGGAATGTCCCACGGGGCGTTCTTTTCTAATCGGTCTATTCCACTAAAATATCTTGTTGTTGGAAAAGTCCCTCTTGTCCCTGGTAAACTTAGTTTTCTTCCTATCAATTATGGTCTGTTCATATGCTTGCAGGTCCTTCTTAATTTTCTCAAATCTGTTTTGAAATATAGGGTTTTGTTCCCATTGTTCCAAATTCTTGGCAATTACATCAATTTCTTTGGTGCACTCGTCCAAGACAAGGTTATTATGCTTGATAAGAATGCCAATAAGCTCATGAGAGCATTTGAGCAAAGTGGTTTCCCACTCCTGTCGTAGGTTGGCGGTGAATAATTTGAATGAGGGGAATAGTTTAGGCTTGAGGCCTCTAGGTATGATTTTTTGTTTTTGATAGTTCTCCAAACTTGTTAAGTCCCAGTTCGTGCGTGTCTGTCGTTGCAAAGTGTATTTTAATTTCAATATTTCATCCTCCCAGTTGGGATCTGGATCTTGAATATCATCCCCAGTGGGAAAGATGCTTTCTAAGTCTTCTGTTCTGCGCTTGGTGCTTAATTCAGTTTTTAAGTTAAAGGTGGTCATAATTAGGCAATGGGGATAGTAAGTATACTCTGGTGATCCTCTGATCCGTGCTAGATTTAGGAACTGAGATAGACCTCAGTAATACAGTCTTAACAAAAGAGAATAAATCTGCACAGGATATAACGATTTCAGTTCAGTGAATTTGAATTAAACCAACATAAAGGCCTACTAACAATAATAAATTCGGCAAATGGTTGGTGGTGCTCCAGGAAGATAGTTATAACAACTATGAAACAACAAGTATGGGCCTTTGAAGAGAACAAAGGACCAAAAAAGGAAACTATAAGCCTTTTCCTGGGCACACTTGAAAGAATTGAAATGATGAAATTATTAAAATTATCATTTATTAGTATATACTTAAGAAAAAGCGAGAGCTGGCATCAATGTTTAAAGAGTATGGATGTTGCCAGTACCAATGTACCTGTTATAGGCAAAATTATATTATTAGTGAGCGAAAATAAATGAACCCTCATCCATAAAGAAATTTATTCATACATATCCTCCATGGAAAGGAATTTGGATGATTGAGGCCACTGCCTCGATTCCAATATAATCTGACAAATACTATAGACCTGAGATCAAATTGATGTAATGAGTCCCAAATAGCTTAGGCTGTTGGAGAGTAAAATACCTACGGTACCTAGTATTCCCTGGTGGTTCCCCATCCAGGTACTGACCAGGCCCTGCAGTGCTTGGCTTCCAAGATCAGACGAGTTTGGGCATACTCAGTGCGGTCTGACCGTAAGTAAATTTGGTCTCCTAGGCGCACCGTTTTCCAACTGTGTTGGGACCCAAGATCAATCACAGATTGAGTAAATATTTGATTGTATGTGGTCAGGGATGAATGCTGGTAATGGTGTGATAGACTTAATGGATTTTTGTACTGGGAAGTCTGATCAATGGTGTTTTGACTTCAGACAATAATTCTGACTATGTAGTTCTGAGATAAATAATACCAAATAAACATTGTACTCCCAATCCGCCTGGGCAGCAGGAGGGTTTGATAGTGCCCAGAATTACATGAAAAATAGATTGTATATGGTCAGAAATTGATAATAATGATCCTGAAATAAATTGATGGATTTTATGCCAGGAGGTCTAGATTCGAATACCAGTAAGATTGTGAGGTCTTTGAATTGATATAACAAAAAAAGCAGATATACTCCCAGAATTACATAAAAAAGATAGATTATATACGGTCAGAAATAAATAATAATGCTAATGAAATAAACTGATGGATTTTATGCCAGGAGGTCTGGCCAATGGTGATCAAGGATCAAATACCAATACTGACTGTGAGGTCCTTGAATTGATATTACAAAAGGCAGATATACTCCCAGTCAGCCTAAGAAAAAGGAGGGCTAGATAATGCCCTCTCTAAATGCTCAAAACAGTAAGAGAAATGTGTCTATAGTATAGTAATTATCAGTGAAATTCAATTAAAGCATATGATAATAGAAAAATTCATTGTCCATTGTAAGAGGGTTGCTCCTCCCCCACCCTTATCCAACAATAAGGTACAAATGGGGAAAAAAGGAAATTGAGCATGATAATCATGACAATATAATAGAATAAATGTATGTATCACAAATTATGGTTTTGCCACTTTTCCCCTATTAAGTGGTGAAATATATGATGGACCCTGTGGAAAAGGAAAAATAGGAGGAACCACGGTTTGGGCAAGGAGAGCCCGTTTTCGGCTAAGAGCCGAGGGCTGTCTTACCCTGACCACTATAGGAGACCCTCAGATCAGTGGACATGCAGGAATCGAGTAGGGAGGCGCCGGCGGCCGCGGTCCGTGCAACCGGAAGTTCGGGCGCCGGGACCGGAAGTGACGTACGTTTCGCTCCGAGAGCTTGATCACATGATCGCCTGCTCTCGGAGTTCCCCGCTGCCTGTATTTATGGGCGCAGCCTGTCAGGAGAGTTGGAATACACCTGTTTGTAATAATCTATATTGGATCACCTGCAAATAGGAAAATAGATTGCGGCAGACTAAAACTGAGTATTAGGAGTGTCATTATAAGAACAATAAAAGTCAGGTTTAACTGATACTGGTCTGATTATAGTTTGGAGAACAATTAAGAGAATCGTATAACTTGTATTTAGAGACCAAATTATATTATGGTAAATTTGGAGAGGGAAAGATCCGGAAAAGATAGGGAAAATAACGTGATAATATGAATAAAAGAGAGTGTAAAATTGAATGAAGAAGATATATGATATGATGAATGAAAAAGAAAGTGGGAGAATGAAAAAAGAGAGAAGTGTAAGAAAATTTTTTATTTATTGAAAAATAAATAAAGATAGAAATTAAGTGTATATATGGAAATTCTGAGACTGAAAGTAAAAATAAAAATAAAAATAATAATAAAAATAGAAAATGATAGAAAAGCGATAGAAGAACAATAGCTGAATGTAAACAAAAATAGGAATCATGCAGTAAATGTAGATATAAAGAAGCATTAGGGACGTTGTAAGTTGTAATATAGCATAGGAGATCTGTTGAGATCGTGTCAATTCTGGGGGGCAAGGATAGCTGTTTGTGTTAAAGGGAATAGTTGGTGTGAGGTATGCGGGAGAAATGTGAAGGTGGGAGGGGTGTGGTAGAAAATAGAGAGTGCGGGGAGAGGAAAGCCATCTTTTGTGTATATGGGGGGGGAGGGGGGGGTTTGCACTAGATGTGAGGTGTGAATTATGGTGGTGAGTGAGTTAAAAACTGGGTGTCGACTTAAAGTTGCTGAGTGAATATGATGGAATAGAAGGGGGGGGGGGTTGTTTGGGGAGGGGGGGGGGGAAGGGGGGAAGGGTTTGGAATGGATGGGGGGAGTTTTTTTGTGGGGGGGGGGTTTAGGAAAGTGGAAGCGGAGGCAGGGAAGTGGGAAGGGACTGGTGGATAGTGAGGTTGGTTTAGGTTGGTGGACGGATTTTGGAGCTAGTATGTTTAAGGGCAGTGACTGGGGTAGAGGCCCTTATGTATGTCTATGTGAGTAAAAAATGGTGTGGAATATGAGTGAGGCAGAGTGAAAGTATTGGAAGGGGAATGAGTGAAGATTGGGTGCAGGTAAAATTAAGAAAGGAGGGGGGGGAATGGAGAAGGGCGGTTTGTTTGAACAGGATTGTGCTGAGAGAGAATTGTGCGGGTTGGTTAGGAGTGAAAAAATGGAGGTCTCGGGTGTGTGAGCAAGGTGAATCATGCTCAGTGGGAAAAACAAAATTCTTTATAGAAAAACACTGTAGTTTAAATATTCGTTTAGGCCTTTGGGAGCCAAGGTGTCTAGTCTAAAAGTCCATTCACTCTCCTTTCTGAGGAGCATTCGTGTAATGTCTCCACCTCGGATCCCTGGTTTGATCTGTTCAAGGCCGTGTACTTTGAGATCTTGGACTGAGCTTGAATGATGGATTAGGAAATGTTTTGCGATGGTTGTCAGTTGTTGCATTCTTTGTTGGTGTTTAGCAGCATTCCTAATATTGCTCATATGTTCAAGAGTTCTAATTTTTAGCATGCGAGTAGTCATTCCTACATATCTCAGGCCACATGGGCAGGAAATGCAATAAACAACATTCTTACTTTTGCAATTGAAAAAGTCATTGATTTTTATCTGATCACCATATTTGTCCACCAGTTCTTGTATATTAACCATGTGTTGGCAGATTTTACAATTACCACAAGAATAGCTTCCTTTGATTAGTGGCCCGCGTGGTGGTTGTTGTGAGAAATGGCTACTGACTAAAAGGTCCTTTAGATTTGGTGATCGCCGCCAGCTCAGATCGATTTTAGTATTAAGTTTTTTGGCCAGGTCTTCATCAGAGAGTACAATGTGCCAGTGTCTTTGCAGGATGGACTTGATCTCCCTCCATTCTTTGCAGAAATCCCCCACAAATCTTATGGTTTGGGATTCTTCTTTACTGAAATCGTTATATCCTGTGCAGATTTATTCTCTTTTGTGATTTGAGGCAGTCCCCAACGATCCGTGATCTGTGCGAAGACTTCTTGATGAAGTCCCCACTCTCCCGGATGCAGGTCGTGCCTGCTGAGGAAGTCCGCCTCCCAGTTGTCCACCCCCGGGATTAACACAGCTGATATCGCGCTTACATGGCTTTCCGCCCAGCGTAGAATCCTGGTCGCTTCTGCCATGGCCATTCTGCTCCTTGTTCCGCCTTGGCGGTTTATATAAGCCACTGCCGTGACATTGTCTGACTGAATCAGAACCGGTTTTCTCCAAAGCAATTCCTCCGCTTGACGCAGGGCGTTGTATATGGCCCTCAACTCCAGGAAGTTGATGTGGAGACAAGACTCTAGGCTTGACCAGAGACCTTGGAAATTTCTTCCCAGTGTCACTGCTCCCCAGCCTCAGAGGCTTGCGTCCGTGGTCACCAGGACCCAGTCCTGAATGCCAAACCTGCGACCTTCTAGTAGGTGAGCACTGTTCAGCCACCACAGGAGAGATACCCTGGTCCTGGGAGACAGGGTGATCCTTTGATGCATTTGTAAATGGGACCCGGACCACTTGTCCAAGAGGTCCCATTGAAAAGTCCTCGCATGGAACCTGCCGAAAGGGATGGCCTCGTAGGAAGCCACCATCTTCCCCAGGACCGGTGTGCACTGATGCACTGAAACCTTTTTTGGTTTTAATAGGTTCCTGACCATGGCTATGAGTTCCTGAACCTTTTCGATCGGAAGAAAAACCTTTTTCTGGTCTGTGTCTAGAATCAGTCCCAAAAAGGTCAGACGCGTTGTAGGGACTAGCTGGGACTTCGGTATATTGAGAATCCAGCCGTGTATCTGCAACGTCTTCATGGACAGAGACACGCTGTCCAGCAACCTCTCCCGAGATCTCGCCTTTATGAGGAGATCGTCCAAGTATGGGATAATTGTGACCCCCTGCCTGCGCAGGAGCACCATAATTTCCGCCATTACCTTGGTGAAAATTCTCGGGGCCGTGGAAAGCCCAAACGGCAACGTCTGAAATTGGTAGTGACAGTCCTGCACTGCAAATCTCAGGAACGCCTGATGCGGGGGGAATATCGGAACATGAAGGTAAGCATCCTTTATGTCCAGGGACACCATCCAATCCCCCCCCTCCAGGCTGACGATGACCGCCCTGAGTGATTCCATTTTGAACTTGAACCTCTTCAAGTACAGGTTCAGAGATTTCAGGTTTAAAATGGGTCTGACCGAATCGTCCGGTTTCTGGACCACAAACAGGGTTGAGTAATATCCCTCTCCTTGCTGGAGATGAGGAACTGTGACAATCACCTGTTGAATACACAATTTTTGGATTGCTGCCAACACTAGCTCCCTCTCTGACGGGGAAGCCGGCAGAGCCGATTTGAAAAATCGGCGAGGAGGCAAGTCTTCGAATTCCAGCCTGTATCCCTGAGAAATAATCTCTAATGCCCAGGGATCCACCTGCGAGTGAACCCAGACGTGGATGATAAACCGAAGACGAGCCCCCACTAGATCTGCCTCCCCTCAGGAAGCCCCAGCGTCATGCGGTGGACTTTGCAGACGCAGGGGAGGACTTCTGCTCTTGGGAACTACTGTAGCTGTGTGCAGCTTTTTTTCCCTGCCTTTCCCTCTGGCAACAAAGGATGATCCCCGTACCTTCTTGTTTTTATTGGAACGAAAGGACTGCATTTGATGAGGTGCCTTTTTTGTATGCTGCGGGGGGACATAAGGTAAGAAATTTGACTTACCAGCCGTAGCTGTAGAGACAAGATCCGAGAGGCCGTCTCCAAACAACTCCACCCCTTTGTAAGGCAAGGACTCCATATGCCGCTTTGAATCGGCATCTCCTGTCCACTGTCGAGTCCACAACAGCCGCCTAGCAGAAATAGACATAGCATTTATTCTGGAGCTTAATAAACAAATGTCTCTCTGAGCATCCCTCATATACAAGGCAGCATCTCTGATATGCTCTATGGTCATATGAATGGCATCCCTATCTAAGGTGTCAATTTCCGTAGATAAGGAATCTGCCCATGCCACAACCGCACTACAAACCCAGGCCGACGCCATAGCCGGTCGAGCAATAGTACCGGAATGATTGTAAATGTGCTTTAAGGTAATTTCCTGCCTGCGATCAGCAGGTTCCTTGAGGGAAGCCGTATCCTGAGAAGGCAGTGCCACCTTTTTGGACAAACGTGTCAGCGCCTTGTCAACTTTTGGCGAAGATTCCCAGCGTATCCTATCAGTTTGTGGAAAAGGATACGCCATGAGAATCCTTTTGGGAACTTGTCAGGGACAGGCATGGACTGGCTACCTGACTGATCCCTAGCTTCTGCCTTGTCTAACCTTTTATGCAATAGATTGACATTTGCATTCAAGACATCCAGCATATCCACCCATTCCGGTGTCGGCGTTGCCGACGGCGACCTGACATTCAGGCACTCCCCCTCCACATTAAGCGAGCCTTCCTCGTCAAACATGTCGACACACGCGTACCGACACACTTCCCACACACACAGGGAACCCCTTTCCTGAAGACAGTATCCCTGTCAAGGCCCTTTGGAGAGACAGAGAGAGAGTATGCCAGCACACACCCCAGCGCAATGACCCTGGAGACCAACACAAAATGTTTTTCCCCAGCAGCGCTGTATAATATGTAAACCAATTATGTGCCCCCTCTATTTTAAGCACCCTTTCACCGTGTGTAAGCAGGGGAGAGTCCGGGGAGCTTCCTCTCAGCAGTGCTGTGGAGAGAAAATAGCGCTGGTGAGTGCTGAGGGAGAAGCCCCGCCTCCTCGGCGGCGGGCTTCTGTCCCGCTCAAACTTAGTAAAATATGGCGGGGGCTCTTTTATATACATGTACAGAGCCCACCTGTACATGTATATAGTCTTTTTGCCATGCAGAGGTTTATATTGCTGCCCAGGGCGCCCCCCCCCCCCCCCCCCTGCGCCATGCACCCATACAGTGACCGGAGTATGTGAGGTGTATGGGAGCAATGACGCACAGCTGCAGTGCTGTGCGTTACCTCAGTGAAGCTGAAGGCTTCTGCCGCCTGACGACTTCTGTCTTCTGTACTTCTAGCTCTGTGAGGAGAACGGCGGCGCGGCTCCGGGGGTGGACGCCCAGTAAGAACCTGTGTTCACCCCCTCTGGAGCTAATGGTGTCCAGTAGCCGAGGAAGCAGAGCCTATCTTTGACAAGAAGGTCTGCTCCTCTCTCCTCAGTCCCTCGATGCAGGGAGCCTGTTGCCAGCAGTGCTCCCTGTGAAAAAGTAGTAAAAGGTAGAAAAAAAATCCAAACAAAAATGCTTCTAGGCAGAGAACTCTGGAGAGCTCTCTGCAGTGCACCCATCTTGCTTTGGGCACAGTGTAAAACTGGGGTCTGGAGGAGGGGCATAGAGGGAGGAGCCAGTGCACACCCAGAGTCCAAAGCTTTCTTAAAGTGCCCTATCTCCTGCGGAGCCCGTCTATTCCCCATGGTCCTTACGGAGTCCCAGCATCCTCAAGGACGTTAGAGAAATACTGTATGTTTGATACAGCCTATACTATAGACCATGATCTATAGTGTTAAATATAAATACTGTATGCTATATAGTATCCAGTGTATAAATAGACCAGTGTTTACATTAATGTCCAGAGTTATTACGAGGTTCTTCTGCCACTCCCGCACTTGCTACAATGTTCCACAGAGTGGGAGGTTGTGGACTGCATTTGGAAACCCCCCTCTAGAAATCCTGCGTTTGCCAGTGGGTCTCCAATGCTGGTTTGGGAGGGGAGTAGCCACGCCCTACTATTGGGCAACCTTTGAGTCAGTTACGTGCCCTCTCTCACAGCCCCTGGGTATAGTACATCATGCTGGGATCCGGTATAATATGTAATTTTGACCAGAGCATGGGTGAGTGGGGGAGAGATGTATCAAGCCTTGGGAGAGAGATAAAGTGAAGAAGTTGCCCAAAATAACCAATCAGCTGCTGTCATTTATCTAGCGCAGTATTTGAAATGATTGAAGTAATTGGTTGCTTTGGGCAAATACTCCACTTTTTCTCTCAAGGCTTGATACATTTCCCCTTGGGCCAGATGTACTAAGCCTTGAAAAGTGATACATTTCACAGTGATAAAGTATCAACCAACCAGCACCTAATTGTCATTTTTCAAGCCCAGACTGTAACATGGCAGATAGGAGCTGATTGGCTAGTACTTTATTACCGTGAAATGTATCACTTTTCAAGGCTTAGTACATCTCCCCCCTTATGTGTTTTACTTGCCAAAATTTTCTGAAAGCTTTCCAGGAGTCGCCAGTGAGATAGTGATTGCATGCAGTGGCGGATGTTACCTATGGGCTGCAGGACGAAAGCCACCCCAGTAAAATCTGCCACTTCAGCGAGCTCATCTGAGCCAGTTGTAGTCTGTGTGACCAGCAGTGACTTCTTATTGGAAGTCCTACCTGTCCGTCACAGACACACAAGACAGTCCCATTGGGTGGTGTCTGGAAGCAACTCCCTGCCTGATTGTCCAATCCGGCTGCTATGAGCTGCAACCGATGCAGTCCATAGAAGCCGGAGGTTTGCGCATGTGCTCTCAAGTAGCCGCTTGTGCACAGGGACCCGGCTGTCCACGGGCCAGCTCTCTCCTCTCCCTCACCGGCATTGGCAGCAGCAACCCCCCTGCTCGAAAAAGGTAGTAGCTGCTGTTGATTGCATGACATAGTGATTTGCATAATTGCGGCATTGGGAAGCAGAAGTGTGTCCACGATGACACAACACTATCCACAGCAAATCGCAGCATCAATTTTCAGACCGCCCACTTCACTGGAGAAGTAGTGCGATCCAGGAGTCCAGGAGAGCTTCCGGACATTTGTGAGTCTCTTCCACATTGTGGGAGAGTTGGAAGCTGTCATGTTTATGTGTGTTTGGTGGTGGAGATATTTTACAAGCAGGGCCGGATTAAAGCAGGGGCGACAGGAGCGGTCGTCCCTGGGCCCCCACATACTAGGGGCCCCCACACACAGCGGATTGAATCTGAAGCTGTCCAGTAACAGCAGCCACCAGGAGCTCCTCCGTATATGGTGTGTTGTGTGTGTTTCCGTACGTCCAGTGGAGTCTTGCCAGCGTATGTGCACTGAGTCTCCGTGAGGCTCAGGCTCGCGTATGGGGGAGGAAGGAGGTCACTTGCTGTTGTCATCGGGGAGAATATGGGGGCAAAGACAGCAAAAGCACCAGCAGCATCCGCGGCCCCAGGGAAGGAGGAAGAGCTGCAGGTCAGGACACTGGTGGGAGCAGAGCCGGATTAAGGCCCCGGGAGGCCTGGGGCACTAAAGAGCAGGGGGCCCCCATGGACTAAAATAAAGTGTGTGTGTGTGTGTGTGTGTGTGTGTGTGTGTGTGTGTATGTGTATGTATGTATATATATATATATTCATACCGTCCAATGTAGCATCCGGCACTCTATAGTGAGATTGTATAATGCTGTGGTGCCCTCCTCATGGAAAAGCACTTCCCATCACAATAGCAAAGAGAGGTGGATAGGCGACACTCAGCAGGCTGGAACAAACGTAGTTACTTTATTGGCAACAGACCGACATGTTTCGGAGAAAACCTCTCCGTCCGCAGGGCCAGACAAACATACAACATGTGCACAACTGACATTTAAAGCATGAAACCCCCACCGTTAACAAACCTAGCCATACTCACCTGCTCCACAGCGCACCCGCCCGCCAGCCATCACGAGTCACTTCCGCGTCTCACAACCGCGACGTTACAGATGCACCGCGTCACAGGGGAGCTCCATGGAAACCGGAGCATAAACAACTCACGTCCCCGGTGCCCACTGTACAATATATACAAGAAATTACCGAACTGAATCAAATAATAACAATACACTAGAATTAAAAACCCTGAAACAGGGACTGGGAATAAATTCGTAAATGAGCCAGCTATAAATAAATTATATATCTTCTAGACATCCTAAGGCTATCAATTACGAATAGGCCACTAGTCTCAACCGCCCCATAACTAGCAAAATGTCATGATTAAAGGACTAAATATCATTTCTTGGGGCTCATTGACATATAAGCAAAAAATTCGTAATTGATAGCCTGTGAGTGCCGCTCGTCTTCGTATCTGCTATACTGACCACAGCTGTGGTGGCGAGAGGGTAGAGAGGTACACATCTCTACAAGAAGTGATCGAGTGTCAGCAAAATGTGCTATATATATATATATATATATATATATAAAGCAAATACAGATTGGTGATTTGGTGGGGATGTATGTGAAATAAATATATGTATATATATATATATATATATATATACATATATAACGACAACTACTATTTGGTGATGTCAATTTAAGGCCCTTGGTAACGTATCTTTGGATCATACACACACCCACACATATTTGGACCACACACAAACACAGAGTACTGTACACTGCAAAACACACACACACACACACACACACACACACACACACACACACACACACACACACACACACACACACACACACTACACCCCTCATCTCCAACTCTGAAGTCGCTGCAGAATGCTGCCAAGATCACAAGAGCCAGACACAGAAGGAGAAGACGAATCCCGGTAAAGTTGGGGGTTACGCCCCCTTTACAACTGCAACTTGAAGGGGAAAAACCTCTACCTTGTAGCAGGCACTATCTGAGCCGGGTATAGGTGGCACAGGACGGGTCCAGCAGGAGAGTCTCTTGCTATGGGGCCGCTGCTTTCTGTGAGGCTACTGCTTCCCTGCATGTGATGGTCTTCGATGGCAGCTATAGATCGGTGACCACAGCGCTGGCAGCTCAGGTGTATGCTGAGGGGCCCTTAGCCGTTAACTTCACTTAAAAAAAATGCATTCAAACGGCCTGTAGAGGACAGCAGGGACGGGGGGCCCCTAAGACAGAGGGGCCCAGGGTAATGTACCCCCTGGGCCCCCCCCCTTAATCCGGCTCTGGGTGGGAGGTGTATGGAGGAAGGGGGAGATGATGGAGGTAGATAGAGGAGACTGGGGTAAAGTACAGGAGGGGGCAAAGAGAGGTCTGTAGGGGTAAGTACAGGAGGGGGAAAAGAGAGGACTGTGGGGGTAAGTACAGGAGGGGGTAGAGAGAGGATTGTGGGGGTAAGTGCAGAAGGGGGTGGGTAGAGGACTCTGGGGTTAGTACAGACAGGAAGGGT
Source organism: Pseudophryne corroboree (assembly GCF_028390025.1). Lineage (NCBI taxonomy): Eukaryota > Metazoa > Chordata > Amphibia > Anura > Myobatrachidae > Pseudophryne > Pseudophryne corroboree. The sequence continues at coordinate 105,339,869 of NC_086453.1, forward strand.
AAATAGAGGATTGTAGGGGTAAATAGAAGATGGTAGGGGGTAGACAGTAGTAGTTCAGGCTAGATGGAGTTGGTAGGGGATAGATGGAAGGAGGTGGGGTGGGTGAGGGGGTGTGTGTGTGTGGGGTGGGTGCTCTCAGGCATAGTAGTGGGGTCCCCCGTAGCTTTGTTGCCCTGGGCCCCCACAACCCTTAATCCGGTCCTGATTACAAGTGCAGCTTTAGGTAACAGGTAGGTTTGGGTAGGCCCAAGAGATGGTGCAGGGATAACAAATAATTATTACTAACTCAAGTTTTTTCATGGACATTTGCTGTCTTTTGTACATTTTTGTCTAGTTGACATCCATCTTTTATTTGCCGTCTCACTAGAATGCCAGCGCCAGTATGAAGATAGACATAAACACATAACCCTGTAAATAACAAACTAATTATATTCTGCATGTATATAGTGTAATGCTACAGAAGTAAAGCTACATTCAGGGTTACTTGCATATAATCCAATGAATCTAGGGTTGTAACGAGAACGTAAAGTACTTTGACCATTCTATGATAGTAATCTGATTTTTCTGTCATCTGCAGAAATACATCAGTTCAACACATTGGTGGGAAAGCTCCTGAAAGAAGCACAATATTATTTAAATGCAAAAGAAAAAGGTAAGTATGCATTTTGTCATCTGTATTTGTGTGCCAATCCCAATATTGGTATTTCAGGCTTTGGCTATGTTGACATGAATCGCCTTGAAGTCATAAGTACACATCCAGCACAGTTACGTACTGCTGACATTACATGCGGACACAGGGCCTAATTCAGCAGGAGTTGAAGTTTTGTGAGAGCCTGACACAGGAGCTTCCCAGGCGCGACACGGCTCAGGCCCCTTTCCCACCGCTGATGTTAGCGGTGACACGGCAGGGTAGGGAGTGGGGTGCTCGGTTGTGGCGGCGCTTGGAGATCACATGATATCCAAATGCCGTCTGTACATTCACTGTGGACGTGAGCCGGGTTGATAACGACACGGCTTCCCGTTTACACAGCACAGCTTACCGGGTTGAACCCGTGTTCAACCCTGCAAGCTACCCGAGTTGGAACACCGGGTCACTTGACCCTGATTATTTCAACTAGTGATGTGCACCGGAAATTTTTCGGGTTTTGTGTTTTGGTTTTGGGTTCGGTTCCGCGGCCATGTTTTGGGTTCGAACGCGTTTTGGCAAAACCTCACCGAATTTTTTTTGTCGGATTCGGTTGTGTTTTGGATTCGGGTGTTTTTTTCAAAAAACCCTAAAAAACAGCTTAAATCATAGAATATGGGGGTCATTTTGATCCCATAGTATTATTAACCTCAATAACCATAATTTACACTCATTTCCAGTCTATTCTGAACACCTCACACCTCACAATATTATTTTGAGTCCTAAAATTTGCACCGAGGTCGCTGGATGGCTAAGCTAAGCGACACAAGTGGCCGACACAAACACCTGGCCCATCTAGAAGTGGCACTGCAGTGTCAGGCAGGATGGCCCTTCCAAAAAATACTCCCCAAACAGCACATGACGCAAAGAGAAAAAGAGGCGCAGTGAGGTAGCTGTGTGACGACTAAGCTAAGCGACCCTAGTGGCCGACACAAACACCTGGCCCATCTAGGAGTGTCACTGCAGTGTCACGCAGGATGGCCCTTCCAAAAAATACTCCCCAAACAGCATATGACGCAAAGAAAAAAAGAGGCGCAATGAGGTAGCTGTGTGACGACTAAGCTAAGCGACCCTAGTGGCCGACACAAACACCTGGCCCATCTAGGAGTGTCACTGCAGTGTCACGCAGGATGGCCCTTCCAAAAAATACTCCCCAAACAGCACATGACGCAAAGAAAAAAAGAGGCGCAATGAGGTAGCTGTGTGACGACTAAGCTAAGCGACCCTAGTGGCCGACACAAACACCTGGCCCATCTAGGAGTAGCACTGCAGTGTCACGCAGGATGGCCCTTCCAAAAAATACTCCCCAAACAGCACATGACGCAAAGAAAAAAAGAGGCGCAATGAGGTAGCTGTGTGACGACTAAGCTAAGCGACCCTAGTGGCCGACACAAACACCTGGCCCATCTAGGAGTGGCACTGCAGTGTCACGCAGGATGGCCCTTCCAAAAAATACTCCCCAAACAGCATATGACGCAAAGAAAAAAAGAGGCGCAATGAGGTAGCTGTGTGACGACTAAGCTAAGCGACCCTAGTGGCCGACACAAACACCTGGCCCATCTAGGAGTGGCACTGCAGTGTCACGCAGGATGGCCCTTCCAAAAAATACTCCCCAAACAGCACATGACGCAAAGAAAAATGAAAGAAAAAAGAGGTGCAAGAAGGAATTGTCCTTGGGCCCTCCCACCCACCCTTATGTTGTAAAAACAGGACATGCACAGTTTAACGAACCCATCATTTCAGCGACAGGGTCTGCCACACGACTGTGACTGAAATGACTGGTTGGTTTGGGCCCCCACCAAAAAAGAAGCAATCAATCTCTCCTTGCACAAACTGGCTCTACAGAGGCAAGATGTCCACCTCATCATCATCGTCCGATTCATCACCCCTTTCACTGTGTACATCCCCCTCCTCACAGATTATTAATTCGTCCCCACTGGAATCCACCATCTCAGGTCCCCGTGTACTTTCTGGAGGCAATTGCTGCTGGTGAATGTCTCCATGGAGGAATTGATTCTAATTCATTTTAATGAACATCATCTTCTCCACATTTTCTGGAAGTAACCTCGTACGCCGATTGCTGACAAGGTGAGCGGCGGCACTACACACTCTTTCGGAGTACACACTGGAGGGAGGGCAACTTAGGTAGAATAAAGCCAGTTTGTGCAAGGGCCTCCAAATTGCCTCTTTTTCCTGCCAGTATACGTACGGACTGTCTGACGTGCCTACTTGGATGCGGTAACTCATATAATCCTCCACCATTCTTTCAATGGTGAGAGAATCATATGCAGTGACAGTAGACGACATGTCAGTAATCGTTGGCAGGTCCTTTAGTCCGGACCAGATGTCAGCATCAGCAGTTGCTCCAGACTGCCCTGCATCACCGCCAGCGGGTGGGCTCGGAATTCGTAGCCTTTTCCTCGCACCCCCAGTTGCGGGAGAATGTGAAGGAGGAGATGTTGACGGGTCGCGTTCCGCTTGACTTGACAATTTTCTCACCAGCAGTTCTTTGAACCTCTGCAGACTTGTGTCTGCCGGAAAGAGAGATCCAACGTAGGTTTTAAATCTAGGATCGAGCACGGTGGCCAAAATGTAGTGCTCTGATTTCAACAGATTGACCACACGTGAATCCTGGTTAAGCGAATGAAGGGCTCCATCCACAAGTCCCACATGCCTAGCGGAATCGCTCTGTTTTAGCTCCTCCTTCAATGCCTCCAGCTTCTTCTGCAAAAGCCTGATGAGGGGAATGACCTGACTCAGGCTGGCAGTGTCTGAACTGACTTCACGTGTGGCAAGTTCAAAAGGTTGCAGAACCTTGCACAACGTTGAAATCATTCTCCACTGCGCTTGAGACAGGTGCATTCCACCTCCTTTGCCTATATCGTGGCCAGATGTATAGGCTTGAATGGCCTTTTGCTGCTCCTCCATCCTCTGAAGCATATAGAGGGTTGAAGTCCACCTCGTTACCACCTCTTGCTTCAGATGATGGCAGGGCAGGTTCAGGTGTTTTTGGTGGTGCTCCAGTCTTCTGTACGCGGTGCCTGTACGCCGAAAGTGGCCCGCAATTCTTCTGGCCACCGACAGCATCTCTTGCACGCCCCTGTCGTTTTTTAAATAATTCTGCACCACCAAATTCAATGTATGTGCAAAACATGGGACGTGCTGGAATTTGCCCAGATGTAATGCACGCACAATATTGCTGGCATTGGCCCTCATTCCGAGTTGATCGGTCGCAAGGCGAATTTAGCAGAGTTACACACGCTAAGCCGCCGCCTACTGGGAGTGAATCTTAGCTTCTTAAAATTGCGACCGATGTATTCGCAATATTGCGATTACTAACTACTTAGCAGTTTCAGAGTAGCTCCAGACTTACTCTGCCTGTGCGATCATTTCAGTGCTTGTCGTTCCTGGTTGACGTCACAAACACACCCAGCGTTCGCCTAGGCACTCCCTCCGTTTCTCCAGCCACTCCTGCGTTTTTTCCGGAAACGGTAGCGTTTTCAGCCACACGCCCCTGAAACGCCGTGTTTCCGCCCAGTAACACCCATTTCCTGTCAATCACATTACGATCGCCGGAGCGAAGAAAAAGCCGTGAGTAAAAATACTTTCTTCATAGTAAAGTTACTTGGCGCAGTCGCAGTGCGAACTTTGCGCATGCGTACTAAGCGGATTTTCACTGCGATGCGATGAAAAAGAATGAGCGAACAACTCGGAATGAGGGCCATTGTCCGATGCCACAAATCCTCAGGAGAGTCCAATTGGGGTAAGCCATTCTGCGATGATCTTCCTCAGTTGCCGTAAGAGGTTTTCAGCTGTGTGCGTATTCTGGAAAGCGGTGATACAAAGCGTAGCCTGCCTAGGAACGAGTTGGCGTTTGCGAGATGCTGCTACTGGTGCCGCCGCTGCTGTTCTTGCAGCGGGAGGCAATACATCTACCCAGTGGGCTGTCACAGTCATGTAGTCCTGAGTCTGCCCTGCTCCACTTGTCCACATGTCCGTGGTTAAGTGGACATTGGGTACAACTGCATTTTTTAGGACACTGGTGAGTCTTTTTCTGACGTCCGTGTACATTCTCGGTATCGCCTGCCTAGAGAAGTGGAACCTAGATGGTATTTGGTAACGGGGGCACACTACCTCAAGCAATTGTCTAGTTCCCTGTGAACTAATGGCGGATACTGGACGCACGTCTAATACCAACATAGTTATCAAGGCCTCAGTTATCCGCTTTGCAACAGGATGACTGCTGTGATATTTCATCTTCCTCGCAAAGGACTGTTGGACAGTCAATTGCTTACTGGAAGTAGTACAAGTGGTCTTCCGACTTCCCCTCTGGGATGACGATCGACTCCCAGCAGCAACAACAGCAGCGCCAGCAGCAGTAGGCGTTACACTCAAGGATGCATCGGAGGAATCCCAGGCAGGAGAGGACTCGTCAGACTTGCCAGTGACATGGCCTGCAGGACTATTGGCTTTCCTGGGTAAGGAGGAAATTGACACTGAGGGAGTTGGTGGTGTGGTTTGCGCGAGCTTGGTTACAAGAGGAAGGGATTTACTGGTCAGTGGACTGCTTCCGCTGTCGCCCAAAGTTTTTGAACTTGTCACTGACTTATTATGAATGTGCTGCAGGTGACGTATAAGGGAGGATGTTCCGAGGTGGTTAACGTCCTTACCCCTACTTATTACAACTTGACAAAGGCAACACACGGCTTGACACCAGTTGTCCGCATTTCTGTTGAAATAATTCCACACTGAAGAGCTGATTTTTTTTGTATTTTGACCAGGCATGTCAATGGCCATATTCGTCCCACGGACAACAGGTGTCTCCCCGGGTGCCTGACTTAAACAAACCACCTCACCATCAGAATCCTCCTTGTCAATTTCCTCCCCAGCGCCAGCAACACCCATATCCTCATCCTGGTGTACTTCAACAGTGACATCTTCAATTTGACTATCAGGACTTGACTGCGGGTGCTCCTTCCAGCACTTGCAGGGGGTGTGCAAATGGTGGAAGGCGCAAGCTCTTCCCGTCCAGTGTTGGGAAGGTCAGGCATCGCAACCGACACAATTGGACTCTCCTTTGGGATTTGGGATTTAGAAGAACGCACAGTTCTTTGCTGTGCTTTTGCCGCAAGTCTTTTCTTTTTTCTAGCGAGAGGATGAGTGCTTCCATCCTCATGTGAAGCTGAACCACTAGCCATGAACATAGGCCAGGGCCTCAGCCGTTCCTTGCCACTCCGTGTCGTAAATGGCATATTGGCAAGTTTACGCTCCTCCTCAGACGCTTTTAATTTTGATTTTTGGGTCATTTTTTTACTGATCTTTTGTGTTTTGGATTTTACATGCTCTGTACTATGACATTGGGCATCGGCCTTGGCAGACGACGTTGATGGCATTTCATCGTCTGGGCCATGACTAGTGGCAGCAGCTTCAGCACGAGGTGGAAGTGGATCTTGATCTTTCCCTATTTTTTTAACCTCCACATTTTTGTTCTCCATATTTTAATGCGCACAACTAAAAGCCACCACAGGTATACAATGTAGATGGATGGATAGTATAGTATTATATTACTTATGGACGACGAGTGCACTGACGACACAGAGGTAGGTACAGCCGTGGCCTACCGTACTGCTTATATATATATATATATAATATATACTGTATATAACGGACCTGGTGGACACTGTCAGCAGACTGCTAAACTAGTATGAAGAAAAAAAAACCCACCACAGGTATACAATGTAGATGGATGGATAGTATAGTATTATATTACTTATGGACGACGAGTGCACTGACGACACAGAGGTAGGTACAGCCGTGGCCTACCGTACTGCTTATATATATAATATACTGTATAACAGACCTGGTAGACACTGTCAGCAGACTGCTAAACTAGTATGAAGAAAAAAAAAAACACCACAGGTATACAATGTAGATGGATGGATAGTACAGTATTATATATTACTTATGGACGACGAGTGCACTGACGACACAGAGGTAGGTACAGCCGTGGCCTACCGTACTGCTTATATATATAATATACTGTATATAACGGACCTGGTGGACACTGTCAGCAGACTGCTAAACTAGTATGAAGAAAAAAAAAAACACCACAGGTAGGTATACAATGTAGATGGATGGATAGTATAGTATTATATTACTTATGGACGACGAGTGCACTGACGACACAGAGATAGGTACAGCCGTGGCCTACCGTACTGCTTATATATATAATATACTGTATAACGGACCTGGTGGACACTGTCAGCAGACTGCTAAACTAGTATGAAGGAAAAAAAACCCACCACAGGTATACAATGTAGATGGATGGATAGTATAGTATTATATTACTTATGGACGACGAGTGCACTGACGACACAGAGGTAGGTACAGCCGTGGCCTACCGTACTGCTTATATATATAATATACTGTATAACAGACCTGGTGGACTCTGTCAGCAGACTGCTAAACTAGTATGAAGAAAAAAAAAACACCACAGGTATACAATGTAGATGGATGGATAGTATAGTATTATATATTACTTATGGACGACGAGTGCACTGACGACACAGAGGTAGGTACATCCGTGGCCTACCGTACTGCTTATATATATATAATATACTGTATATAACGGACCTGGTGGACACTGTCAGCAGACTGCTAAACTAGTATGAAAAAAAAAAAACACCACAGGTAGGTATACAATGTAGATGGATGGATGGTATAGTATTATATTACTTATGGACGACGAGTGCACTGACGACACAGAGGTAGGTACAGCCGTGGCCTACCGTACTGCTGCTTATATATATAATATACTGTATAACGGACCTGGTGGACACTGTCAGCAGACTGCTAAACTAGTATGAAGGAAAAAAAAAAACACAGGAGTGTTTTTCAGGCAGACAAACGTATACTGGACTGGTGGTCACTGTCAGCAAAACTGTGCACTGTACTCCTGCTATAACTGCTCCCCAGTCCCCACAATTAGGCAGTGTAAGCAGAGCAGTGCACTCAGCACAGATATATCATGCAGCAGTGCAGCACACTGAGTGAGCACAGATATGGTGGAGCGTTTTTTTCAGGCAGAGAAACAAAGGATTAAACTCACTGGTGGTATAATCAAAACCCTGCACTGTACTCCCTAACAGCTGCTCCCCGTCCCCAATCCTCCCCACAATTATTACTAACTAAGTCACTCTGTGTTCTACTATAATGGAGATGACGCCAGCCACGTCCTCTCCCTATCAATCTCAATGCACGTGTGAAAATGGCGGCGACGCGCGACTCCTTATATAGAATCCGAGTCTCGCGAGAATCCGACAGCGGGATGATGACGTTCGGGCGCGCTCGGGTTAACCGAGCAAGGCGGGAGGATCCGAGTCGCTCGGACCCGTGTAAAAAAATGTGAAGTTCGGGCGGGTTCGGATCCCGAGGATCCGAACCCGCTCATCACTAATTTCAACTGGCCCCATTTATACCGTGCAGCAACACGGGTTATGCACGCTCATGTGCAATAACCCGTGCTACAAGCTGGCAGTGTAAAAGGGGTATAATTTCTCTTGCATTCGGGGGGCCGCCCAGCACAGGGCAAGGCCGCTCCGCATGCTGGGTCCTCCCCGCATGCTGAAATGCAAGGGCACCGCTAAACAGAGATGCGCTCGCATCTTAAGGGTTGCCCCCTGCTGCGAAGGCAGTCGCCGGGCTGCCATGTTTCGGATTGCAGCGGCTGCGTGCGACGTCATGCAGCCACCGCAGCCTGTCCCGCAAATGGTCTAGAACCCCTCCGTTGTCCGGACCGCGCCCCCCCCCCCCCTTCAGTGCCGACACAATGTCTCTAAAACACAGGGGGGATGCCCTGTCCCCGCGTCCCCCACCGGGACTTAGACTGCGATTGCAGATTAAGTCCTCGGGCATGTACGTAGCGGCATGTGCGTATGTGAAGAAGTGCAGAAATTGTCAAATAGCATCCAGTGCATAATTAGGCCCATATTTAGCAATATTAATTTTACTAAAGTAATATGAAAAACTGTTTTTACAAACTTTTCACATTATTTCAGTGGGGCAGTACGGATGGTATAATGGTTAGCATTACTGCCTCACAGCACTGATGGTGATTCCCACCATGGCTCTAACTGTGTGGAGTTTGTATATTCTCCCTGTACTTGCGTGGGTTTCCTCCGGGTACTCCGGTTTCCTCCCACATCCAAAAATATACTGGTAGGTTAATTGGCTCCTGACAAAATTAACCCAGACGTAAATGTGTCTGTGTGTACTGTATGTACATGTGGTAGGGAATATAGATTATAAGGGCCACTGGGGCAGGGACAGATGTGAATGACCAATGGGAATATGTGTGTGTGATATAAATAACTGGTAATAATAATAATACTCACCTGATGTACAAATGGGCATTTGGCGGAGACTTCGCAAAATTCTCCTTCAAGCCCTTAAATTTGCATTTTGTTTGGTAACCAGATTGTATTTCCCATAATTGTAATGGGAAATGCGATTTGTCTGAATGTACTAAAAACAAAACAAATTGTTAATAAAAAATACTGAAGGGCTACTTCTAAAGTATTTATGTACTTATTATACACTTGTTTTTTATATTATTATGTGATATTATTTGTGTGTGCTCTGATGAAATGTAAAATATATATATATATATATATATATATATATATATATATACCGGAGGGAGCCCTGTGATAATGCTATCTTAAGGTAGTGCTAATAGACCTTCCCTCTGGTTCCCCCACTCCTGTACAGCCTTCCCTGCCTGCTGCCAGTGAAGGCTGAGCTAGGAGTCCCCTTCGGTGATCAGCCATGTGTGTCTGCAGCCCCTTTAGAATCTTGGGTTTTTGCTGGGGCTCGAACAAACTACCCGGGTCTCACTTATGTCTGAAAGGCACCAACCTGCCAGCGCACCTGATATTGACTTATGTCTCGGGAAGACAAGTCGGTTTAAGTCTGAATGGTGCAACCTGGGATTTTACTCCCAGGTCTCACCTAGAAGCCTCAGTTCAGAGCTGCCTGGAGGGGGAAGGCTGTCTTGCTGCGGTCCGTGCTGGAGATTGTATTGAGGGTTGCTGAGGTTGAATGTGGAGAGTGTAGGAGAATTTGGAGGAGTTGTACAGAATCTGTAATGAGGAGGATTTGTTGAATGTTTTTGCCTTTATCTTTGAAATACATGGTAAAATAATGGGCTAGGAGGGAGGATCTACATGGGGCAATGAAGTGACTAAAAAATTGTAAAGAGTTATCAGGTATTTGTAGATGGGGCAGATGTTTGAAAAGTCAGGTCTGTTGTGAGGTCTGGTGGCTGGAGAAGGGTAGTGTGATTGCTTGAGGGTGTATTAGTGTGGCATGTGTGTGTATGACATTGTGTGTGTGTGTGTGACACGTGTGTGTATGACAAGTATGTGTGTGTATGAGTGTGACGTGTGTGTATGATATGTATGTGTGTTTATGAGTGTGACATTTGTGTGTATGACATGTATGTGTGTGTATGAGTGTGATGTGTGTGTTTGACATGTGTGTATGAGTGTGACGTGTGTGTTTGACATGTATGTGTGCTTATGAGTGTGACGTGTGTATATGACAAGTATGTGTGTGCATGACTGTGACGTGTGTGTATGATATGTATGTGTGTGTATGAGTGTGATGTGTGTATGACATGTATGTGTGTTTATGAATGTGATGTTTGTGTGTATGACATGTATGTGTGACGTGTGTATATGACAAGTATGTGTGTTTATGAGTGTGTGAATGCTGATTATTTTACAGGACAGAACGCTATACCTTAATACACTTTAATTTGAGCCGCTGCAGCCGCTGTATGTAATCCTCACCCTACGTACTTTTTACACAGTCAGCGTACAAAGGCCCGTACCCTGTACGCACTTTGCGTACTCATTCCGCGACGGACGTACAAAGTACACGCAGTGCATACACACACACACGGACATGCTGTGAGCACAATGCAGCTACACGTGTGATAGAAATATACCTTAAACCTTAGCAGGAAATGGGACACGACACCAAATTGTATTTCAAAACTATGTTGGGATCCAACCCACCAACGGTTATTATACTAGCAGGGGGGTTACAAGAATAATACAATACAATAAGAGAAAAAGGCTACAGTCAATGGTACACACGTTTGTTCGCCTGCTCTTCCCGGTCCGGTCCTCAATCATTAAGGTAGATGACCTTCAGAGATTGTGAGAGTGACCTGGCCTGCAGCTGGCTTTTTATAAATTTGTCCAAAACCTAACACAATGGAAACTGTAATCTCTTTGTCTATTGGTCACTGGGATGGTCATTTACAGTACAGGAGAGGTCATAGGTCGGTTTGAATAGGTGGGCAATGTCTGGTCCGGGTGCACTTGCAGTTGGTCTCCACTGGCTTCCCGCCGAATATTAGGAGTACACTAAATACAGTTAATATTAATATTCTGCTCCTGCGCATAACTATTCGCAGGAGTGTGCGATCTTCCGCAAACCAGCACCGGAATATTGCTGTAAAAATACCCTACAGCTGGATACCAAACACCACCTCTTAACCTAATTTTATCCCCTCCTATCCTGTAAAGGTGAATCCCTTTGTTATTATACCCATTAAGCAAGTTTAACTCGCTGGTGTGGTGCATGTAGACTATGTGTACATTGTGCACTATGTGGATTAAATATGTAATGTGTTTTTATGGCTTTTCCATGCGATTACAAATACTACCGTAATTACTCATACCACACGCTAATGCGCAGGACCGCGGGAGTGGTCATACGCAACTTGCGAATATGTGCACGCACGGCAGAACAAGTACGCGCACGGAGGCCATCTGTGTGTAGTTTGTACGTGATGTGTGTACAGCAATATTTTCAACTTCGACAGTCCACCCTTTGGCAGTCATCAATAACTGCCACACTTGACTACTAAACAGAAAATATTATCTACACAATATATACAAGTTTGGATGATCGGGGGAGAGTTGTAGGTGGGAAATGTATAACCTAGTGGGATAGTAAAAGCATGTATGTATGAATCAATGTCTAAGGGGCATGTATCATCGTGCCGTATATGTTCTAAGTAAACTTCGAGGTATTGCGAAGTATACATTAAATCCTTCTCATCCCATATTAAGGGTCTGTAAATGGGCAAACAAACACTACCGAGCTCTTTTCGGCTTCTTATTCCAACAAATGGGGAGCACATTTAGTTGATGATGCAGGGAGGGGGAACATATGTGAGTGCTAGTATATGTGGATAACACCTGTCGACTTTGTGTGCCATTAACTGGAGGTTGCAGAGATGAAGATAAGACACATATATAAAAATGCATTCACATAAACATTGGGTAGGGCTGACGTCTTTTCCGGTTGGATGTTTCTGGGTAAAGGGGGAAACAGAGAAAAATGGTGAAAGAAACAGGCCATGAAATTAATTTGCAATCCTTATCATAACACTGTCTCTATGGATGGATCATAAATCAAATCTGCTGCTGTAACAACGCCCTCGCTCCTTAGACTCATCAAATTTGTGCTGCGCTTGCGCCACGTCAGAATCTGAACACACCTAAATATCAAACCAGTAATTATGACGACACCTAGGATACACAGGAGAAACTTTCCTACACTTGCAATTACATTCTGCACCCACTCTCCTAATCCAGAAAACCATTTGAGTGGGTTTAACCATGAGACCCACCCGGTCAATTCATTACCCACAGCCGTCAAGGTAAGATTGTGTCTCCTCCTGAACTCCCACTTCAACTGTAAGATCTCGTCCATCCTTTGATCGATGATCTCCGTGGGGTCGTCAGTGCTGTTCGTAATGTATATACAGCACTTCACACCATATTGAGTTGCCAAAGTGACACAGTACCCACCCGTCACAGCCGTGACATAATTCAGGACCATCCTGTGCTGGACCAACTCCGCCTTGTATGCTTGTAACTCCCTGCCCGTATACCTAAAGGTGTCATCATACATCTCAGTGATATTATCTATCAAGTTTGCAAGCGCATGGATGTACTTAAAATTTATAATTCATCTGGCAGTATGGGTGATGTCTAATGCGAGAAGAATTTGAATCCCGGTGGACTCATGGATCAAGTCAGAGGCTGCGTGCTCTGCCCTATCTATGATGTGTCTCTTGATGTGTTCATAGTGGGTATGAGTATAAGGAGTCTGAGCGTTGCAGTGAATGTCTTTCATTTTATCGTGCTCTAAGGTCATGACCTCTGGTAGTACCCTTCCAATGTAACACAATCCCTCAGAGCTCGGAGTGAGCCACTTGTACGCTTTCCTCCCACATATGAAATAGGCATCATCTGGGAGAACATAGGGGACAAAATGTAACAACACCATATTGCAAATTTTCCAGGTAAAGAAACCAATCCCTAGTTCTCTCATCTGCTCAGTACAAGTATCAGGCTGGATGATGTGGGCACAATACCCTTGTGATACCTTTCCAACCCACATGGTCTTGCTCCCACGTGTATACCTATACCGAAAATACCTCCCACTGTTGGCTATCTTGCGTACAAGTTCAGAGTCAATAGGTATCCTATCAGCTCTGTGTGAAAAGGTCATTGTCTCGTTATTCCAGGTTACTTCCCAATTTCCGGGTTTTCGGAAATTGGAAACATTAAAGCATATTAGTGATCTATCTACATGATACTGGTGGAGCTTCAAGCTAGGGGGCCTAGATATATTGAATTTCTTGTCCACCGGTCTCCCACCCCGTAATTCGAGTACCTCATCTAACGTTAAAGGATATGGCACTAATCCCAACTTACTCTGTCCTTGAGGTACTTGTGAGCGCACCCAACATTCTGTCTGGTTTAAGACCTTACCCACTAATAAGTGGTAATCACTCAACAGATGTCGGTCCATATCGGTATTACTGTTGGACTGACATCTCTGGATGCACCCATCTTCGACTATGTTCTCGCAGTATCTACAAATACAATATTCGTCAGACAATAACCCCTCACATTGTCTCCGAGCTCAGTGACTACCAGAGTGCTTACTGATACCAGCCTATACTAGAGTGATGTGCTGCTCCTGAGATCCTACAAATTCGTACTCGCCATCAGAACCCATTCCAGATCCTTTCTCGACCTCTCTGGGACCCTCACCAAAACAAATTGTCCTGAGCACAAACAGTATTACTAGCAGAACCCGAAACGCAGTCTCTTGTGATAGATCCATTTTGTTAGGGGAAAGTAGGAAAATAAGGAGGAGAAAAGAAAGGAAAATGCAGGGGGGGTGAAAAAAGAAAATGGTGCGACAACCGTCCTTGATCTAGTGATGAGCGGATTCGGTTTTACTCGGTTTTACTCGGTTCTCAAAACTGAATCTTATTGACTCACTGATGTCACGTGTTTTGGATAGCCAATAAGATTCGGTTTTGAGAACCGAGTAAAACCGAGTAAAACCGAATCCGCTCATCACTACCTTGATCTTGTTGCTCTCCATGCTCAGGTGCCGTTCAACAGTCCTACTTCTCAGCTTTCCCGGAATAGACTCTCTAGTGATACAAGGTTCTCTTCACCTTGCTTTTTGTCACGAGTTTTCTCCGGGTCAGCGACCTTCTTGCAGTGGGACAAGTGGACCCAAGTCTCCCTTTAATGCTGTAGTGCTGGTTAACAAGACTTAGTACGGTCCTTCCCACCTGTCTATGAGGCAACCTGAGCGTAGAAAATTTTGTATCATCACATAATCCCCAGACTCAATGTCATGACAATTACTGTTCGGTAGGTCAGGAATCACCAGCTTTAGATTTCTTTGTTGATTTTTCAGCTGCTGGCTCATCCTAACCAAATATTTCACAGTTTTTTCATTATTGCATTTCAAATCATCCTGGGGTTCTATCATTACATGGGGTTGTCGACCAAAAAAGAATTTCAAAGGGTGATAAGTTCAGTGGTGACCTGGGAATGGTTCTGATGCTGTACAACATTAGTGGCAAAGCTTCTGGCCACAACAATCCAGTTTCAGCCATCACTTTGCTCAGCTTGTTCTTAATAGTGCTATTCATTCTCTACACCTTTGCACTCGCCTGTGGTCGGTACGGAGTATGTAGCTTGCTATTAATTCCCAGCAGTTTGCACACGACCTGAAAGACTTCACCTGTAAAATGGGTACCCCTATCACTTTCAATTATTCTAAGGATACCATATCTGCACACAAATTCCTGCACAATTTTCTTTGCAGTAAACGTGGCAGTAGGGAACGCTTCTACCCAATTGGAAAACACATCAGTACATACTAACACATATTTCAAATTCCTACAGGGTGGTAACTGTATGAAGTCGATTTGTATTACCTGAAAAGGTCCATCTGTAGGAGGGATATGGGATGGCTCTGTTGGAATTTTCTTATCAATATTCTTCCTCAAGCAAGTAAAACATGTCATTGCTCTCTTACCTGCATGAGAAGAGAATCCTGGCGCACTCCAGTAGGCTCTTACCAGCTTGCACATACCCTCCTTGCCCAGATGAGTCAGGCCGTGTGCCGCCTCAGCTATACTTGGAAGATATGCTCTGGGGGCCACTGGCTTACCGTGTCCATCTGTCCAAAGTCCTGAGGACTCCTGACCATATCCCTTCGCATTCCAGACTGCCTTTTCCTGTAGGGAACACAAATTTTGCATTTAGATTAACTGTTGCATGTTAACTGTTTCAAATGTCATCAGTGATGTGATGTTCGTTTGTATGGTTGTGCTTGCTGCTGATTTTGCAGCTTCGTCTGCCCGGCTGTTACCAAGTGAGATTGGGTCTTGGTTGTAAGTGTGTGCTTTACACTTGATAACAGCCACTCTGTCTGGTTCTTGTATTGCTGTTAGAAGCCTTTTGATGTGGGACGCATGCGCTACAGATGTGCCAGCTGCCGTCATGAAATTTCTGAGGCGCCACAGGGCCCCAAAATCATGCACCACTCCAAAGGCGTACCTAGAGTCCGTGTATATATTAGCTGACTTACCTTTGGCCAACTCACATGCTCTGGTTAGTGCGACCAGCTCAACGACTTGCGCTGAGTGTGGTGGGCCAAGGGGTTCAGCTTCTATGATACCTTCGTCATCTACAACTGCATATGCGGTGCACAAGTCTCCCGATTCCGACTGTCTGTGGCAACTACCGTCAGTGTAGAAGGTAAAGACTACTCCTTCCAGTGGGTTTTCACTGATGTCAGGTCTCGCTGTAAAAGTTTGGTTCAGGTATTCCATACAATCATGCGTATCAGTATTTGCACTAAATCCACCTTCACCATCATTCTCATCCTCCACCCTTTGTGCCTGTCCAGGCACACTTGGCAAGTAAGTTGCAGGATTTAGTGAGCTGCATCTCTTAATGGTGATATTTACAGGGGCCATCAGTGATAATTCCCACTTTGTAAACCGAGCAGATGAGACATGTCTAGTTTGGGCGGAGTTTAGTAAGGCTGATACTGCATGAGGTGTTTGAATGGTCAAGTCGTGTCCTAACACTACGTCCTCGCTTTTACTTACCAGCAAAGCTATCACTGCAACACTTCGCAAGCAAGTGGGGAGAGACCGTGCTACAGTGTCCAACTGTGCACTGTAGTAGGCTACCGGTCTGCTGGCATCACCATGTCTCTGAGTTAAAACTCCTGCCGCGCACCCAGCACTTTCAGTACTGTACGATTCAAAGGGTTTCTCATAATCTGGCATACCTAATGCAGGTGGTTGTGATAAACACCGTTTGAGTCTCTCAAACGCCAGTTCGGACTCATCTGTGTGAGAGATCTGTTCCGGTTTGTTCGAAGAGACCATTTCTTGCAAAGGTAAAGCCAGTATGGAGAACCTCGGAATCCAGTTACGACAGTACCCACACATTCCGAGGAAAGTGCGGACCTGTTGCTGAGTTTGTGGCAGTGTCATTTCGCGAATCGCCTGCATTCTATCAGCGGTGAGGTGTCTAAGTACTTGTGTCAAGCAGTGTCCCAAGTATTTAACCCTGGTCCGGCACAACTGCAACTTATACTTTGAAACCTTGTGTCCTGTCTGGGAAAGATGAAACAGAAGCTGTATCTTTCAAGGATGACTTGAGTGAGTCAGAACACAACAACAAGTCATCAACATACTGTATTAGCACTGACGGGGTACACTCCTCACTATACCTCTGGCTTCAGAGGATATTGAGGGATTTTTGGAGCTATCCTGCCATCTTTTACTTGTACTGCTACTGGAGCTACATTGGCCATCAATCCAGTGTCCTGTCCATCTTAGGTCCAAAGGGAACCCGGTACTTGCGAGATCATTTCCTCTACCTTTGATGGACACGTGTCTATAACAGTAGAATGCGACATTAGCCTCTGAGGGGTGTCTAGTATATCTTGCACTTCCTGAGCATGGTTCTCAGGTATATCCAAGAAGACACCCTCAGGAGTACAATATATAACACAACTCATTTTACACAATAAGTCTCTGCCAAGTAGATTAGTCGGAGCCGATGATGTCAACAGGAAAGAATGTTTTGGTTTGCAAGGGCCCTATCGTAATCTCTGCAGGTCTACTCAAAGGGTATTGTTGCGCCGTTCCTGTTACTCCCATTGCCAAAATCGTTTTTCCCGTGGTTTTCACACCTGATGTGGAATTCAACACTGACCTGGCCGCTCCTGTATCTACAAGAAAAGGTAATGGTACACCAGCTACATCAACCATGACCTCAGGTTCCTTTCCAAGGCTAGCAATCAACTTCACTGGCTGTAGACTACAGGTCTGGCCGGGTGGTCTTCAGTATGCCGAATGTCGGGATCCCGGCGCACAGTATACCGGTGGCGGAATCCTGACACCCAGCATACCGACAGATATTCTCCTTCGTGGGGGTCCATGACCCCCCTGGAGGGAGAATAAATAGCGTGGCGCGCGTAGCGCGCCACCGTTCCCGCAGCGTGGTGAGCACAGCGAGCCCGCAAGGGCTCCTTTGCGCTCACCATGCTGTCGGTATGCCGGCGGTCGGGCTCCCGGCGCCGGTATGCTGGTCGCCGGGAGCCCGGCCTCCGGCTTACCATACTACACCCGTGTGGCCTGACCTCTATTGTGTAGTGGGACCTTCCCGCAGCGCATTGGCAGCTACGATATGTGAGGGAGATAACTGAGAGTTTTCGGAGGTCTGCCGAGGTGGGTACCTCCATGTTTCCCCTCTATGTGGTCCCTGTTCCCAACTATGTGTGTTATAGTGTGGTTCATATCCTGGTCTAGGGGGTCTGTATACATTATGTGTCCCTTTATTCCTACATTCCCTTGAGTAATGTTCTTCCTTCTGGCAATTGTAGCATATGGGTTTTGCTGTAAGAGCCTGTATACTTACCGTCATCAGTCTATCCCCTTGCGACTCCCTGTGTTTACTGATATTCCGATTGTGCTCGATAGCGGACTCTATCAACACAGCCACCGAGATGCCTCTCCAGTTAGGTAGAGAGGTTTGCACCCTTGTCCTTAGTGATTCCTTTAAACCGTCCATTAACACAGAAACAGCTACCTCCCTGTGGTGTGCATTATCCTTAATATCCTCGATCCCAGTGTATCTAGCTATTTCCTGCAGTGCTCAATGGAAATATTCAGATGCCATTTCACCTACCTTTTGTCTTATGGAGAAGATTTTATTCCATTTAACAATAGTAGGGAAATACACTCCTAATTGCAGATTGATTTGCTTTACGTTCTCCTGATTGTATTAATCAGTGAGAGGTACTTCTGCATCTAACTTACAATCCATTATGAATTTCCTGATGTCAATATTTGAGGGTAGAAACACCCGTAGCACTGTTCGCCAATCTTTGTTTGTGGGTTCATGGGCGTTACCTAACTACCTAACGAATTTCTGGCATCCGACTAGATCTTTTCTGGGATCGGGGAATTCTGACATAATTGACCTTAACTCTGCTCGGGACCAGGGACAATGCATGGCAATGTTCCTGATGGGAGTTACTCCCTGATTGTCAGTTCTCCCGTTGGGAACTGCAATCACCCTGACAGGATTTAATTTAACTACATCATTTTGGCTTGACTCTATAATGCGGGGAGTTATTGTCTCTGCATAGTGTATGGTGCCGTACTTACCTGTGGACACAACTAGAGATGAGCGGGTTCGGTTCCTCGGAATCCGAACCCCCCCGAACTTCAGCCTTTTTACACGGGTCCGAGGCAGACTCGGATCTTCCCGCCTTGCTCGGCTAACCCAAGCGCGCCCGAACGTCATCATCCCGCTGTCGGATTCTCGCGAGGCTCGGATTCTATCGCGAGACTCGGATTCTATATAAGGAGCCACGCGTCGCCGCCATTTTCACACGTGCATTGAGATTGATAGGGAGAGGACGTGGCTGGCGTCCTCTCCGTTTAGATAGAGAGTGAGACACTTGATTTACTAGTAATTTAATTTTAGTAATTTTGGGGAGCATTAGGAGTACTCAGAGAGTGCAGAGTTTTGCTGATAGTTATACTAGTGACCACCAGTTTATTTATTATTTAAAATCCGTTCTCTGCCTGAAAAAAAACGATACACAGTCACATACCATATCTGTGCTCAGCCTCAGTGTGCTGCATGATAATATCATCTATGTATATCTGACTGTGCTGAGTGCTCACTGCTCACACAGCTTAATTGTGGGGGAGACTGGGGAGCAGTTATAGCAGGAGTACATAACAGTGCACACTTTTGCTGCCAGTGTGACTGACCAGTGACCACCAGTATATTGTCTGCCTGAAAAAGTTAAACACTCGTGTGGTGTTTATTTTTTTTATTCTATAAACGCATTCTGCTGACAGACAGTGTCCAGCAGGTCCGTCATTCATTATATTATAATATATACCTGCAGTAGTGATATATATATATATTTTATATCATTATCATCCAGTCTATACTAGCAGACGCAGTACGGTAGTCCACGGCTGTAGCTACCTCTGTGTCGGCAGTGCTCGTCCATAATTGTATACCTACCTGTGGTGGGTTTTTTTTTCTATCTTCTTCATACTAGTAGTTTAGGAGTCTGCTGCTGACAGTGTCCAGCAGGTCCGTCATTATATAATATATACCTGTCCTGCAGTAGTGATATATATATATTTTTTATATCATTATCATCCAGTCTATACTAGCAGATGCAGTACGGTAGTCCACGGCTGTAGCTACCTCTGTGTCGGCAGTGCTCGTCCATAATTGTATACCTACCTGTGGTGGTTTTTTTTTTCTATCTTCTTCATACTAGTAGTTTAGGAGTCTGCTGCTGACAGTGTCCAGCAGGTCCGTCATTATATAATATATACCTGTCCTGCAGTAGTGATATATATATATTTTTTATATCATTATCATCCAGTCTATACTAGCAGACGCAGTACGGTAGTCCACGGCTGTAGCTACCTCTGTGTCGGCAGTGCTCGTCCATAATTGTATACCTACCTGTGGTGGTTTTTTTCCCCTATCTTCTTCATACTAGTATTTTAGGAGTCTGCTGCTGACAGTGTCCAGCAGGTCCGTCATTATATAATATATACCTGTCCTGCAGTAGTGATATATATATATTTTTTATATCATTATCACCCAGTCTATACTAGCAGACGCAGTACGGTAGTCCACGGCTGTAGCTACCTCTGTGTCGGCAGTGCTCGTCCATAATTGTATACCTACCTGTGGTGGTTTTTTTTTTCTATCTTCTTCATACTAGTAGTTTAGGAGTCTGCTGCTGACAGTGTCCAGCAGGTCCGTCATTATATAATATATACCTGTCCTGCAGTAGTGATATATATATATTTTTTATATCATTATCATCCAGTCTATACTAGCAGACGCAGTACGGTAGTCCACGGCTGTAGCTACCTCTGTGTCGGCAGTGCTCGTCCATAATTGTATACCTACCTGTGGTGGGTTTTTTTTTCTATCTTCTTCATACTAGTAGTTTAGGAGTCTGCTGCTGACAGTGTCCAGCAGGTCTGTCATTATATAATATATACCTGTCCTGCAGTAGTGATATATATATATTTTTTATATCATTATCATCCAGTCTATACTAGCAGACGCAGTACGGTAGTCCACGGCTGTAGCTACCTCTGTGTCGGCAGTGCTCGTCCATAATTGTATACCTACCTGTGGTGGTTTTTTTTTCTATCTTCTTCATACTAGTAGTTTAGGAGTCTGCTGCTGACAGTGTCCAGCAGGTCCGTCATTATATAATATATACCTGTCCTGCAGTAGTGATATATATATATTTTTTATATCATTATCATCCAGTCTATACTAGCAGACGCAGTACGGTAGTCCACGGCTGTAGCTACCTCTGTGTCGGCAGTGCTCGTCCATAATTGTATACCTACCTGTGGTGGTTTTTTTTTTCTATCTTCTTCATACTAGTAGTTTAGGAGTCTGCTGCTGACAGTGTCCAGCAGGTCCATCATTATATAATATATACCTGTCCTGCAGTAGTGATATATATATATTTTTTATATCATTATCATCCGGTCTATACTAGCAGACGCAGTACGGTAGTCCACGGCTGTAGCTACCTCTGTGTCGGCAGTGCTCGTCCATAATTGTATACCTACCTGTGGTGGTTTTTTTTTTCTATCTTCTTCATACTAGTAGTTTAGGAGTCTGCTGCTGACAGTGTCCAGCAGGTCCGTCATTATATAATATATACCTGTCCTGCAGTAGTGATATATATATATATATATTTTATATCATTATCATCCAGTCTATACTAGCAGACGCAGTACGGTAGTCCACGGCTGTAGCTACCTCTGTGTCGGCAGTGCTCGTCCATAATTGTATACCTACCTGTGGTGGTTTTTTTTTTCTATCTTCTTCATACTAGTAGTTTAGGAGTCTGCTGCTGACAGTGTCCAGCAGGTCCGTCATTATATAATATATACCTGTCCTGCAGTAGTGATATATATATATTTTTTATATCATTATCATCCAGTCTATACTAGCAGACGCAGTACGGTAGTCCACGGCTGTAGCTACCTCTGTGTCGGCAGTGCTCGTCCATAATTGTATACCTACCTGTGGTGGGTTTTTTTTTTCTATCTTCTTCATACTAGTAGTTTAGGAGTCTGCTGCTGACAGTGTCCAGCAGGTCCGTCATTATATAATATATACCTGTCCTGCAGTAGTGATATATATATATTTTTTATATCATTATCATCCAGTCTATACTAGCAGACGCAGTACGGTAGTCCACGGCTGTAGCTACCTCTGTGTCGGCAGTGCTCGTCCATAATTGTATACCTACCTGTGGTGGGTTTTTTTTTTTCTATCTTCTTCATACTAGTAGTTTAGGAGTCTGCTGCTGACAGTGTCCAGCAGGTCCGTCATTATATAATATATACCTGTACTGCAGTAGTGATATATATATATATATATATATTTTATATCATTATCATCCAGTCTATACTAGCAGACGCAGTACGGTAGTCCACGGCTGTAGCTACCTCTGTGTCGGCAGTGCTCGTCCATAATTGTATACCTACCTGTGGTGGGGTTTTTTTTTTCTATCTTCTTCATACTAGTAGTTTAGGAGTCTGCTGCTGACAGTGTCCAGCAGGTCCGTCATTATATAATATATACCTGTGCTGCAGTAGTGATATATATATATTTTTTATATCATTATCATCCAGTCTATACTAGCAGATGCAGTACGGTAGTCCACGGCTGTAGCTACCTCTGTGTCGGCAGTGCTGGTCCATAATTGTATACCTACCTGTGGTGGGGTTTTTTTTTTCTATCTTCTTCATACTAGTAGTTTAGGAGTCTGCTGCTGACAGTGTCCAGCAGGTCCGTCATTATATAATATATACCTGTCCTGCAGTAGTGATATATATATATATATATATTTTATATCATTATCATCCAGTCTATACTAGCAGAATCCCTTTGTTATTATACCCTTTAAGCAAGTATAACTCGCTGGTGTGGTGCATGTAGACTATGTGTACATTGTGCACTATGTGGATTAAATATGTAATGTGTTGTTGCAAACAGCCCTACAGATATTTTTCGTTGACAACCGGGCCTCATACTGTTGTATAGGTGACCCAATCAAAATAACCAATCAGTGACCTATGATTCAAACTAATTGCCCTGAGAAACCTGTATATGGGCTATACAATTGATAAGATGATGGTCACACCATTTAATTTTTAAATATATCTTTGTTTCTCAACACATTAGTGTTAAGGGAATCATTACGTAGACGGACCTTAATGTATTTAATTTTTCTGACTGAGGTCATTTAGATAAGAATATATATATATTTTCCAACATATTTTCGCATATGATCACATAGTTACTAGTGAATTCACACAGGTTTTGTAGATTTCAATTTTTAAGGCATATCTAATAAAATTTGTAATTTTATGATTGTTTCATTAATACTAAAAATGATTGTGTTACCTCAGATAAGAGTGCTCCCTACCAGGGTTATCTTGTCTTCTCTGTAGTCTTTTTTGTGATACGTGTTTCCATGCCCTTGGGAGCACCACTGACCGTCAAAATCTTTGTTACCAATAATACCAATTTGGTGTAGGTATACAATTGACCAATTAAGGGAGAGAATATCCCAAGAGTGTCAGTTAATTCTGAGGTATCTATATATTGTTTTTTACAGTGCGGCCTTCCCCAAACCCCCCTTTTTTGCTCCTGGACATCTGATCAGTAAAGCGTGCAACGGGGGCCGTGCTGCCTGATGACTCCTTGTATCTCTCAGCCAGTGTCAGTGACCTGATGGGTCGCATTAAACAAAGAAGATGGCTGGTGCGTACCTCACCCCTCCTGATTCCACTGGGCGCCCCCCTCGATCTATGTCACCGTATGCAAGTCCCTAAGGGGTCTATGCACTAAGCCTTGGCAAGAGATAAAGTGGACGAGATAAAGTACCAACCAGTCAGCTCCTAACTGCCATGTTACAGACTGTCTTTGAAAAATGGCAGGTAGGAGCTGGTTGGTTGGTACTTTATTTCTGTCCACTTTATCTCTCTCCAATGCTTAGTAAATAGAACCCTTTGTCACCTATGCCCAGGGCTGGCCCTGTGGGTAACCCTGCACTATTCATCTGCACAACTCTAACAAACGGTCCTCTCAGCATTCATTTTATGCACGGAGCACTCAGCTTGAATCGGATTTGTACGCAAACACTATGGTTTCTGTACAATGATGCCAGTCAGCCTTCTATTACTATAGTGGGAGCTTAAGTAAAATGTAAAAAAGGTTTTTCCTAAGCAATGAGGAGGGGGCACATACCTTGGTACCTTCCCCCCCCTGAATTCGCCACTGAGCGCAGCGACTGGCAGTGCCATGGTGGAGGGTGAGCGCGGGTGGCCTGGAGTGACTGCGGGTGAGAGTGGGTGGGCCAGAGTGACTGCGGCCGCACCCCCAGGCTGCAGCGCACAGGGTGACTGCCCTGCTTGCCCGCCCCTAGATCCTCCCCTGAGCAGCACAAATGCATATGACAACATAATATAGACAGTAACAAAAAGTTTTTCAGAAAGAGGAATTAATCTGGTAAGAAAGTAATGTGGACAGTGTACAGCTAAACTGCAAATTTTGTGAGAAAAACAACAAACAAGCAAAAAAACAAACAAAAACAAAACACCGCCTATGCTGATGTTTTTTTTCTTATTTTGGGATGCTTATTGTGTATCTAACCTTATGGTACTGTTTGTGTGACCCCTTCTCTCCTCTTCTTACCCTAATCCTCTGAACCTAATCCTCTGATCCCTTTCCCATCTCCCTCTCCCTTTCAACAATCACCTGACTTTTGATGTTTTCTTTTTTGTTTACTATAGCATTTGAAAATGTGGTCACTCCTTTTTGTCCTTTGTTTTGTTTTTGCTTTTTCTGTTTGCTTTCTTCTCCATTTGTATTGGGCTCTTGTTGCCTTTTTTTCTGTATTTACTCCTATTTTGAGTTTTGACTGACTATTCAAAATAAAGAATTATATAAAAAAAAACATACAGCTAATATGCACTGAGGGACCTTTTTTTGTTTTTGTCTGTTTTTTTTAAACTATTTCAATTTTTGTTTGTGGCTGTCACTGTATGGATTTTTAGGTCTCATACCTACTAGCATTTAGTGCGTGCATTTGGCCTGTCACCCACAAGCATTGACCTCAGTCTTGCTATTATATTCAGTGCTACTAGTCACTTTGTTACTGTGTGAATCCTGATGATTGCGATGGTGTCCTATTAGTTCCCTGTCTCAATGCAGCGCTCACCATTGTCAGTTACACCAGTCTCGAATGCCATATTTGGTACCACATGCAGGGCAAATGGTAGGTATGTGTGGTCCTGAATAGGATGTATGCACTGTGCACAGACTTAAAACATTCACAGCTGGACACTGTGTCCACCTCTGAAGCAGGCACATAGCCATGTATAGCTGATACTTTTGAGACTCATTCCAGCTTCTGAGGTTTTGCTTCATATTATCACTGACCCATTTCGTGGAAACTAGTCCAGCTCAAGTTCTGGCCAATGAGCTGCAAGATTTGATGAAAATGGTGCAGGATGTTTCTGTAGCAGAGTTCATATGGTAAAGCAAAGTAGGGCAAAGCAATGTAAAGATTTTGAGCAACACTGGAACATTGCCTTGACAAAAGATGTAAAAAGACTGAGTAGCAGGGAACGTGTACACAGAGAGAACCACAGCCTGACCCCTAGAACAATGGCCATCTGTTGGAGTTCTAACAGATTTCCAAATTTCGCACCAAACAGAACATACAGTAGGTTTTCTGGCCTAAGTAGCTGCTGCCATCTACTGGAAACAGAACAGAATGAAAAGACTCCTTACCACAAACTTTTTGTTTTTCATGACTACAGTACTTTAGCACAAATGTTGCCTTTTAAGGGTTCTTGCATTTCTAGAGCATTCTAGTAGGACATCAGTTTCTGTTGGGACTTGGGCTACCTAGCTTTATAGATAAGCTATATGCTCTTATTAGGTTCTGGCAGTGCCGTTACTATGCATTTTAGCGCTGTGTGCAAGAAACGCCATTGCCCCCCACTGCAAGAAAAATATATAGGGGCGTGGCTTCATGGGAAGGGGTGTGGCCACAAAATAATACCAAATCATACTACGATGCACAGTAGTCTCCATTATTCAAATTACGCTGCACAGTAGCGCCACTACACCAGGTAGAGCCCCTTTTACACATTACGGCAGACAGTCCCCCTTTTTACACATTACGGCAGCAAGGGACAAGGGACAATGGCCCTCATTCCGAGTTGATCGCTCGCTAGCTGCTTTTAGCAGCATTGCAAACCCTAAGCCGCCGCCCTCTGGGAGTGTATCTTAGCTTAGCAGAAGTGCGACCGAAAGGTTAGCAGAACAGCTCCAAAATATTTTCATGCAGTTTCTGAGTAGCTCCAGACCTACTCCTACCTTGCGATCACTTCAGTCTATTTAGTTCCTGGTTTGACGTCACAAACCCGTTTCCTCAGGCACGCCTGCGTTTTTTAGCACACTCCCGGAAAACGGTCAGTTACCTCCCAGAAATGCCCCTTTCCTGTCAATCACTCACCGATCGACAGAGCGACTGAAAAGAGTCGCTCGGCCTTTTGTAAAACTGCAGTTTTTTGGCGGCGCACGTTAAAGCCTGCAAATTATTTCCCTCTTCTAGATACAAAGAAATGTCCCTCAATATTTTGCATAGGACTTATTTATCACCCCATAGAAGACACCTGATGGGACTTGCTGACACACATGCATGTTGGAAATGTGGCACTCTTCAAGCAGATTTATTTCACTGCCTGTGGACATGTCCTATGGTCAGACAGTTTTGGACCCAGATAAGAAACTACCTGACGGCCAATCTGGTGAACTATTGGAGGTTGTCTCCGGAGTGGGCACTCTTTGGTATCTTACCACCGAATCAGCGCCTCTCTTTGGGCAGTAAAAAACTGCTGCTGGCAGTTAGTCTAGCTGCTAGAAAAGCCATTCTGCAGGTGTGGATAGCGAGAGATCCACCTACTCTATCACTATTTAAAGCCAAACTATTTTACCTCTTTAGGATGGAATGGATAAGTGTTCTGCTGGAAAAAGACTCTAAGATACACAATTTTTTTGAAGTTTGGGAGAGTTATATAACGACTTTGTCGATAACGGTTAGGAAACAGCTCCACGACTCATTGTCAAACACAGAATGCTTTCTGACTAGATTGGCTGCTGGAGATCCGCCGATTGTGCTTTAAAGCTGACTGACAGTCGGGGCTCTGTGGGCCGGAGGGTGGGGAACTCAGGTACGACTACGGGCACTTTTTTTTTTTTGTTCTTCTCTCATCTTCGAATGCATAAGTTTGGGTCAATCGACCGAACTGAACTTTAGATCAGTGGAGCAAATGGTCTCCGGAGACTTGTTTCATGCAGATGCGATGCTGTTGACTACTTATAATGGAAATGTCTCTTGATTAAAGACTCCACTGTATTCTTCCTTGCTCTATTTTCATATGACACCCTTATACCGATGTTTCAAAATATAATGAATGTTCATGTCTGTATTGCATATATTGCTTCAATAAAAATATGTTTAAAAAAAAAAAACTGCAGTTTTTTGTGAAAGTACTTCGCGCGTGCGCACTGCGGCCCATATGCATGCGCAGAAATGCCGCTTTTTAGCCTGAACGCTACGCTGCGAACAACGGCAGCTAGTGATCAACTCGGAATGACCACCATGACCCCAACACAAATCTTGAAATTCCAATAGGGCTAATTAAGTTATTAAGGAGTAGAAAGAAACAAACACAAAAGAAAACCAGAAGAAATGAGTGACTGTAAGCTAATTGTGTAAGACATGCACAATCTTACTCTGTATTAGATGTGACATTGGGCCTAATTCAGACCTGATCGTTCGCTGGCTATTTATGGCAGCGCTGCGATCAGATAGTTGCCGCCTATAGGGGAGTGTATTTTTGCTTTGCAAGTGTGCTACAAAAAAGTTTTGTGCAGCTTCTGAGTAGCCCAGAACTTACTCAGCCGCTGCGATCACTTCAGCCTGTTCGTTCCCGGATTTCACGTCAGACAAATGCTTGGACACGCCTGCGTTTTTCCAACCATTCTGAGTAAACGGTCAGTTACCACCCACAAACGCCTTCTTCCTGTCAATCTCCTTGCGATCGGCTGTGCGAATGCATTCTTTGTTAAATCCATCGCTCAGCAACGATCCGCTTTGTACCCGTACCATAGGTGTGCGCAGGGGGGGTGCCTGGTGCGCACAGGCACCCCCTAATGTCTGGCACCCCGATCTCACATGCCTGATGCAGCAATTGCCGAGCAGGCTGATTACTGTCCCCTCTGCGCTGCACCCTGCAGAACTGCATTACTGACCGGACGCCTGGGTTAATCAAGGGTGCCACTGCCACCGGCTTTCAAATTCCCAGCTCCACCTCCATGTACAAAAACAGTGTGATGTGATGTGATTACGTCATGCTGCTCGCACGTCCATCCGTCAGACGCCCACCTCTCTCCTTCTATGCTATGCCAACGCCAGCCACTGATGAGGAGCAGCATGCAGCCAGCGTTCCTCTTAGGAAGACAAATTCAATACTGGCAGACGGCCGGCAGCAGCTTTGACACGTCACTCGTTTTTCCAGCAGCAGCAGTAACTAGTCTGTGACTGTCAGTGTCAGTGAGTGAGTGACTTGTAAGTAAGCTGCTGCAGCTTGCAGGGGAAAGAGAGGGGGAGCCAGACCAGGCTGAGGAGGAGCACTGTAATTGCATGAGTGCCATCAGGGGTGTTTGGTGCACACCAAAACATCTGACAATGTATCTGCTTTATTAGGATTGGTACAAAGGTGGATATTTTATATGCGTTGACCATCAATAGATGGTGCTAGACACGCCCAAAAGGCGGTTCTAGACACACCCTTCCGAAGGTGCACCCCCTAATAAAATGTGCTGCGCACGCCGGTGACCCGTACGATGCGCCTGCGCATTGCGGTGCATACGCATGCGCAGTTCTGACCTGATTGCAGGCGCAGCGAAAAACCCTAGCATGTGATCATGTCTGAATGACCCCCATTGTTTTGTTACTGGCTGATTGGCTTGTTTATGTTCCATGCGCTGTGATTGGCCTGACTCTCCAGGAAACACAATTTATTTACGAAATTATGCCACAATTGGACTAATGATTTATTTGCAAATGTCAGAGTTGGCAAAACTGATTCATCCATCTCCAGTAGATACTATGAATTATCTCAGACTAATACTACATACAGATAAAATAGGTCTTGGCACTTGTCCAAATTCCAAACAGATCTGCCCAAATTCAAAACGCCAAACCTTTTGGGATCTTTGAATCAGACCTGATAAGCACGGATCTTGTGAATAGTTTTCAATCCAAACTCAGGGGGTCATTCCGAGTTGATCGCTAGCTGCCGTTATTCGCTGCGCAGTGATCAGTGTAAAAAACGGCTAATCTGCGCATGCATAGGCACCGCAATGCGCACGCGCGTCGTACGGGTACAAAGTCCATTGTGGTTGTGCACTGGTTCTAGCGACGATTCCAGTTGCACAGACGGCTGCAAGGTGATTGACAGAAAGAGGGTGTTTCTGGGTGTCAACTGATTGTTTTCAGGGAGTGCTTAGAAAAACGCAGGCGTGTCGGGGAAAACGCAGGCGTGGCTGGGCGTTCGCTGGGCGGGTGTGTGACGTCAAAAGCCGTCCCCCCGTCGTTAGAATCAACACACAGGATAAGTAACTACAGGGCTGGTCTTGTTTTGCACAAAAAGATTTTGCAGGCGCTCTGCTGCAAAGCAAAAATACACTCCCCGGTGGGCGGCGACAATGCGTTTGCATGGCTGCTAAAAACTGCTAGCGAGCGATCAACTTGGAATGACCCCCTTAGTTTTGTGTCTAGTACATAGAGCAGGACCACTGATTTGGTTATTAATCATGTATAAATAAACCTCCCAACATTCCTGATTAGAAGACCTCAGAGGGGTGGAGCCAGGGCCGGATTAAGCCTTGAAGATGCCCGGGGCGCTTAAGATAGGGGGGCCCCGGTGGAAGGTATATTAGATTGTGTGATTCCAGGAGGGACAAAATGCTCTCTACCTGGACTTCCCTCTTAATACAGACTGTATATGATGTGTGCTCGTCTGTGTTGAACTATTTCATTGATAAGAATGATTTTTCAACACGTGATTTCAATCATAATTTAGGAAGGAAGTCCAGGTAGAGAGCATTTTGTCCCTTCTGAAATGGGTCATGTTGGGAGGTATGGATTGTGTATATTAAATTGAAACCAATGGTGTATATTAGATTTAAAATAATAGTTTAATAATGTCTGGGTAATGTTTATAGTGCCACCTAATTGAAAGACAAAAATTTTCAAAAAATTTCTTGTGGTGGAACTAAGGCAACATAAACAACCTTAACCACTTGCCTGGCATGGTCGCATCAGATGCGACCATGCCTGCAAGTGCTTTATCTGACCTGGTCGCACAGGATGCGACCAGTCAGATAAACAGTGTTAGCAGCGTCAGGGAAGGGAAACGTCCCTCTGCTGCTGCTGTCAGAGGGACATGAAGGTTCCTCTGCCTCCCTGCACTCTCCCCTACTGATTGCCGTGATGCCGATCACTGCTGATCGGTCAGCACGGCAGGATCCCCCTCTCCAGCGGCTGCAGACAATAGCAGCCACTGGGGAGTGTAAATTAACCCTCCCAAGCCCCCTCTGTGTACCTGGAGGCTGCCCCGGCTTTCAAAATGAAATCCGCGATGTTTCCAATGTTCTGATGGTCGCGCTGTTCCCAATCAATGTTTCGATGTTTAAAAAAATATTGATTTGGATTTTTTTTAATTAAAATAATTTTGGATAGGGTTAAATTCATGTTCTTCCCCTAATTAAGTCAGAAAAAACCCTGACAATTTCAGAGCATTTTTTTTTTTTTGGGGGGGGGGGGGGGGGGGGGAATTGTCAGTTAAGTGGTTAAAATACACATAGAAAAATAAAATCTATAATTTATTTTGTCACATGCAAGAATAGCAGCAGCCTCTGTACAGCTTACACACTGGCACAGGACTTAGGAGGACGCTTCTGTGTGTGTGTGTGTGTGTGTGTGTGTATGTGTGTGTTTGTCTCTCTAAACTCTCATTAGAAAACAGGTTACACAAGACCCAGACACCCAGGTGGGGAGGAGGAGAAGCTGGGATACCTGTGTCACTTACAGCTCTCTTTACCCTCCTTTCTCTCCTCTGGTCAGAAAGCTCCATCGGTAGCTCATGAAACCTGATACTCCTGTGTCTATGACTGCACTGTATACTGTCCTGTTCACATTCTGGTTGCCTGGTTCAGCTCCTGCACGAGAGGAAAAGCTAGTGATGTCAGTGTGCTCTGGCCGGGGAGCCCCTGACAAGTAATGAATGCCCGGCATCCTCCCCTTAATCTAGCTATGGATGGAGCTTCACCCAAATTTGGATTTCTTGTGCAGATTGAGGTGGGGTAGGGTCCGGTGTTCTGGAATGGGGTTTGGGTGGATCAGGGGCAGATCCTATTTGTCCTGATTTTGCATGTCTGAATGTTGGGAGGTACAGTATGTATTTTATTTAGTCAATATTATGTCATACCACTCGACTGAAAATATTTTCTTTCTAACCACTATAAATAGGTTGAAACAGTGCACTGAGTTATACCCCTTTTCCACTAGCTCCTTAAAACACGGGTAAATGCGCGGGGGCGCGCATTTACCCGTGTTTTTCCCTAGTGGAAACGGGTCCCCCGGCAAATTCCCGTATCAAGTGATCCGGGAATCCTACCCTGGTAGCTAGCCGGTTTGAACACGTGTTCAACCCGGCTAGCTGTCTAGTGTGAACGGGAGCCGTGTCGAGGTGACACGGCTCCCGTTCACAGTGCATAGGGAAGGCGGCGCTGGGAGATCATGTGATCTCCCAGCGCCGCCCCTGCCGCGTCACCAACCCGGCAATTGCCGGGTTGGTGAGCGCTGTCTGCAGGGGGCTGTAGCACGGGTCGCAGCCGTGTCAGGCGACACGGCTGTGACCCGTGCTACTCTAGTGGAAAAGGGGTATTAGAGGTTTTTAGGTAAAATGTTTATCTTGATTTTATGATTGAAATTGACTTGCACGAGTGTTTCATTAGAAGTTCATGTATTGTGGATTTGTTCATGACAATAAAGCTAATAATTAATAAAGCAAACTCATGTCTAGTGTACAAAACAGCCTTTTACTGTAACTCTCCCGCTATCTGTCAGCCTGACCATGGGTGTAACTACTGGAGTAGCAGGAGTGGCAGCAGCTATGAACCCCAATAGCTGCGGAGGACCCCTATAAGTGCTATCAACTGCTACATCAGGTAGTTAGTCGGAGCTGGCAAAGCAGTGCTTTCACACAGGCAGCCATAGTCAGTGGATACATACTGTACTGTATGGCTGATTTTATTATTGTTTTGCATCAGATATTGGGGGTCATTCCGAGTTGATCGCTCGCTAGCAGTTTTTAGCAGCCGTGGAAACGCATTGTCGACGCCCACTGGGGAGTGTATTTTAGCTTTGCAGAAGTGCGAACGCTTGTGCAGCAGAGCGCCTGCAAAATCTTTTTGTGCAAAACAAGACCAGCCCTGTAGTCACTCTTTGTGTGCATTGATTCTAACGACGGAGGGACGGCTTTTGACGTCACACACCTGCCCAGCGAACGCCCAGCCACGCCTGCGTTTTTTCTGACACGTCTGCGTTTTTCTAAACACTCCCTAAAAAAAACGGTCAGTTCACACCCAGAAACGCCCACTTCATGTCAATCTTCCTGCGTTCGGCCGTGCGGCAGGAATGTTCTGTGAATTTCCATATTATTTTAAATAAACATTTAAATGCCAGCGTTAATATATACTGCAGACGCAAGGCGCATCTTATTACCATATACAATAAAAGTGCGCTGACCGTCGCAGCACTATGTCCCTTAAGAGAAAGCAAGCAGTCGCACACATTGTATACTGAGGTCCATCGCTCAGAGATATATATATTTGATATTAAAAGTTCTGCATACAAAATAACATATGTACAGTATATAATTAAGTATAACATGTATATATAAGATAGGGTTACAGTGAATCAGTTACATAAGAATCAGTTACATAAGAATCAGTTACAGCCAGCATACGTCACCCTATGCTCAGTGGACAGTCGTCTTTATTTTAGAATCTGCACCAACAGAGCTTCCTGGGTGAGGGGAAATACTTATATACTGTGTATTGGGGGAAGGTACATGTCTGAGTCTTCTGCTATTGGTCCAGGGGAGGGAGGTCTCTCATTCATTGTGTGTTATTGGTCAGTTCATATGCAAGCAATGTCCAGTTTCAAGATGTAGTTATAGGGGTTAGCCACTGGTTTTCTGCACACATGCTTCCTTCAGGAAGTCCTTTGTTCTCATAAGAATGACTTTAGATTTCATACATTTAATCATAACTAATCGTTGCAATGTGCTACATTTTACCCATAGCTATCAAATTAATCCACACATCCTCCTGAACATTTTGACACTAAGCATGATATAATTAACTCGTTCTGTCCCAATAATACATATATATCTGGTTTTACACTTTATTATATAAATACAATTTAACACAAGTCTGGTGCTAAACAAGTTTGTCTGTGTAATCTATGTGTTGTATGAATGTGTGTTGAATATGTCTTTGTGGCTTCTCTGTGCGAATGCATATGCTACTGTATATAATCTTGCTGTGCGTTAATACGCAAGGTGCGCGAACTTGTGCACGCTGCATGTATGCGCACGCACGCCGGTATCGCACACGAACAGAGGCCAGTCTGTTTGGAGTTTATACGTGTGTATGTAATATTTTTTACTTTGACAGTTCGTTAGACTCTGTGCAATCCCACGATGCCCATTGTACCTGTACGACGCGCCTGCGCATTGTGGTGCATACGCATGTGCAGAAATGCTGATTTTTAGACAGATCGCTGTGCTGAGAACAACGGCAGCTAGCGATCAACTCGGAATGACCCCTGTTGTGCAGCATATTATTACTTGGTTCAACATATTATTCTTAACACCAGATATAGGTCAGCATAATTTGTGTGGCACTAGATGTTAGTTTTGGCACCAAGGATGTCTCAGGTTTGTGTTCCTAGCAACAGATATGGCTTGGTTTTGTCAATTTGTCGCCACTACTTTCCTATAGTGTCTCCTCTGAGTGCTGCACTGGTAAGAGACTTGCACAGTGTCACCAGCCAATAGGGAGCACCCCCTGCCATGTGATTGCAGACATCGCAAGACATTTCCTTATCAATATGCTGCACACATAAGCTGTCATAGGGATAGCCGTAGGTGTGCTTACCATTGATGGTTACCAACTATGCTATGGGAGTCCATTGATGTTGTCACTCATCGATGGTCATCCCTATTATTTCAGTGAATCACGTGCGGGCCAATCACAGCCCGGGGGTGAGGCTTCATGGGTGTCGGGGGTGGAGCTATGCTCCAAGTCCCGGCACCTTGCAAAAAAAGAACCAAAAAAACCCAAAACCTGTTTATGCTGTGCCATCGATGGAGGGAAACCATCTGGTTCTCTCCCATCGATGGCAAAAGCATTCAACATCGGCCATAAACCATCGATGATTAGGAGTCATCGGTGGTCGATGGCCATCCCTAGGCTTGCGTTATAGTGCTCAGTGGGCAAAAGGAACACTAATGTGTACATTTACTAAAGCTTCTAAAAATGTGAAGAGGAGGTATTGTACAGCAACCAATCAGATTATGTCTATCATTTTCTAGGATGCAATACAGAAATGATAAGTAGAATCTGACTGGTTGCTCGGTTGCAACACCACCACATTTTTTCATTTTTAGAAGCTTTAGTAAATCTACACCTAAGTATAAAGTGATGTGGAGAGGGAGAGTGTGGCTGGCCAACTAAAGAATTACGGGAAAGCAGGGTCTGTCTCTAGACATTCTGAGGGCCTCTTCCAAATGATGCCATGGGGCCCACACATTTATAGTTTACTTGCTCGGCCTGACACTATTCTTTAAGTCAAATGTGTGAAGAACAATTACTATTATTATTATTATTATTATTAGTGTTAGTAGTAGTAGTAATAATAATAATAGATTTTATTTATAAGGTACAACAAGGAGTACAGCCTGTAAAGAGTAAACATAGAATAGAATACACATCACAGTAACAAGGTATCAGACCCTAAGTACAATGCACACTGTCATACCACTGCATACAGTGTGTACACAGCATAAGTACCAAACAATAAAATGACACCACTGTAAAAAATAAAATAAAGTAAGAGCCGACAGCCAATAAAAGACTAATAATGATAATGGTCATGGAAGGGTGATGGAGTTTGGTAACCATTGGGCGGTCTGCTAGATGTTAATAATTACAGATAGCTATTCCCCAAAGCAATGAGCAAAGAGAGTGCTACATGGTGGTTTGGACCTTATGGGCGCCATCCTCTGTGTGTTCCTCCTCTCGTCTCTGCGCAGTTGTGAATAGATTCACTGTACCAGAACCCACTGCGCATGCATGAGTCTCCGGGAACATGTAAGTGGAGGTGCAATCTGCTTACAATGAAGCATTAGGGATGAACTGGTCTGTTTATGCAGCTAGAGGTGTCTAATATAAGTAGATGTCTCCTGCTTGTAATAGTAATCAGTGCTGCATCCTAGGACGTAGCATCGGATCACATGCGACACCATTGGCCGGCTGCGTAGGGTTGCGCAAGCCAGCCGCCGCAGTTCCTGCTAAGAAGCCGGGAAATCTCTGTCTTCCCAAAATGGAGACGACATGCTTCCATTTTGGTAAAGGTTCATCATTGCCCCCTCCACGCCTCCAAATGTCAGCAGGCTGTCGCTCTAGTGACGTCTGCAGCCATAGTATGTTGCAGGTACTTCAGATGTGCAGTACGCATCCGGTATGTGCGCAACGTAACAAAAATTGGTACTTTGCACTATGTGCCACACCTCCAACCACATCTGAATCAGTGCCCATGTTACTGGTGATTTCTGTTCTCCAGGAAAATGGCGGCTGCACCCTTTTCCCAGTGGTTTGAGCAGCGCCGATGTGGGACTCTAGAGAGGTAAGTATACTAAAAGTGTGCAGGGGCCCGTGTACACATCCTTCACCCATTATATACAATATACTGTCTTCACAGCTCTTCTCTGTGCCACCAGCATGGCGCACCATAATTTTACTTTGCTTCACATATATACTGTATCACTTTAATATCCTATATTATATTCTGTACTTGCATAATCATTTCTTTTACATATACGTTTCCTATCAGAACATCTTTTTAAAACAATGATAATTAGTACGTTAATATTTTGATTTGCACAATACATACAAATATTCATATTATTTATTGAACTATTTCTTGTTTTTCTTTGTTAGACCAAGAATATCTTGATGCCATGATGAATTTAAGAAAAAACACCACATTGCGATTAAAGGAGGCTCTTCAGTTTTATCAAGATAAAGGTGCTGTAGTGTACAGTGCATAGTGTTGAATATACAGTGTGGTTTATAATAGAGATGAGCGTGCTTGGTTTTCAGAAAACCGAGCCAATTTGAGCTTCCAGGAACTATGTGAATCCGAGTGGCAGCTTGGGTTTTCCCGCCTTTCTCGGATTCCAAATTGAGGCAAAAAGTCATCATCTCGGCGTCGGATTCTCATGGGTTTTGGATTCTATATAGTTTTCTGTGGCGCAATTTCGCGCCATTTTGCAGAAGACCGCGGATTTAGCTTTGTTGTCTGACGGTCTATGCTTACTCCACGCTGCTGAGCTGGCCTAGCTGTGTGTCAACTGTTTGCATCCACTCAAGTTGCTGAGCTGACCTATCTGTGCCCAGTCCACTGTGTGCATTCACTCCAGTAGCTATCCTGAGCTATCTGTCGGCCTAATTCAGACCTGGTCACACGCAGGCTGTTTTTTGCCTACATGGGAGGGGGTAATCGCTTTGCAGGGGTGCGATCGGCTGTGCAGTGAGCTGCACAAACAAAAGTTTGTATAGTTTCTGCACAGCCCAGGACTTACTCACCCGCTGCGATGATCCTGGACGAACCCTCCCTGGAAATGGCCGGGCACACCTGTGTTTTCCTGGACACTCCCAGAAAACGGTGAGTTGCTGCCCACGAACGCCTTCTGAATGTCAATCTTCTTGCAATCGCCGGTGTGATCTCTTTCTTCGTTAGATTCGTCGCCGGACCACACGCATGCGCTGTTCTGACCCGATAGGAGGGCTGCGAAAAAAGGCAGCGTGCGATTGGGTCTGAATGACCCCCTGTGTCCATACACTCCGGTGCTGCTTAGTGTTAATATTGACCAAGCCAGGTTACAGTGCAGGCAGTTATCAAGGTCATTGTTTATTATTTTTTGTAGTGCAGGAATTTTGTTACATCTATTGCCTAAGTGTGTCACACTGGTGCTGTACTGTGACTCTGCAGGCTGCACCCCACTGCGCCTTTGTTGACATAATAAAAATAAGTGGTGTGACTCTCCGCTTTGTGTTGTCATTTTAAAAAAAAAGAAATAATGGCTCTTTTCTATACAAGCTGTGTGCGCTGTGCGCCATTGCGCCTTTGTTGACACAAATATAAGCGCCTTTGTTGACATAATAATATAAGCGGTGGGGGGTGTGGCCTGGCAGCCTGAGCAAGCAGAAGTGCTTTTTATGAGCTCCTGCGAACCCTCTCTATAATAGGATTTTTTGGACCTCTCCCTACCCTCAGTGGAGTCTCACCCCTTCCTTTGTGTCTCAGGGGCCCTCATCCTCAGCACCAAACGGCCCTCCAGCCCCTGAAGCTGTCAGCAGACAGCGTGCATTGCGGTCATGTCCGCCTTCAAAGCCGGGGACTTGTGTGTCTACTGTGGCCGGCAAAGGCTTCTGGACCAGCCACATACAGTACAAGTCCTGGCGTGAGCTCCGCAGACCTCCTTCTTGTGCCAGCCATTGCTCCTCCCAACCCCACAGTACCTGTGTCTCCGCATTACGGCGCATGCTGAGTACCCGGCTCCTGCGGCTGAGTGGAGCGTCTGTTGGCTCCTGGACTGGCTTACAAGTCACTGCAGCTGGGAGGGCTCTCACTGTCGGAGCAGCCCCGCAGCTGTGCCTGGAAAGAATAGTCTGCCCTCACACTGCTTGTAGCCTCCGCAGCTCCTCTTATTACCCGACATTTCAGCCCCCAGTGGGGATCTTGGATTCTTTTTCCAGCAGCATCATCCCTTTGTCCTTGTTCTGAGACTCAGTGGGAGGTGAGTACCTTTTGCATCAGCCCAGCAACACTGTGCTTGCGCTTACAGTGCCTAACAAGCATCCACTTGTACTTTCCCTGGTGACTCCCTCTCTCTAGCTCCATACCCTTTGACGCCCTATTGTTCTCACGCCCAGGGGTGACGCATCCTAGGTTCACTCACAGCGACATTATCTTTATTCCTGGGAACCTGGCGGGCCCATTCCCAGCATCTTAGCTAGTGTGGAGTTGTCTTTTATTAGCCGGAATATTGCAGTTGCTCAACATTTCTTGCAGGATGTGGCCGTAGTGACGCCGACTAAAATAGCTCGCTCGATGGGTCTCACAGAATAGAACTCCCTACCTCCCCATATGGGTTAATAGCTTTGTTGTTTACGCAGTAATACTGCTCTACTGATCGCCATTAGAATAACTCCCGGCTTCTATACTAAGGATCCCTTCACTTCATAGGATTGCATTGATCCAGCGGACATGTCTCCGAAAAATAGGATTTTAAATACCTACCGGTAAATCCTTTTCTCATAGTCCATAAGGGATATTGGGGACACATAGGGTATAGACGAGGTCCAAAGGAGCCAGTGCACTTTAAATTTCTTCAACTGGGTGTGCTGGCTCCTCCCCTCTATGCCTCCTCCCACAGGCAGTTATAGGTAAAACAGTGCCCGAAGGAGAAAGGACATACTCGAGAGAAGGAAGTTAAGAAAATTGAGTGGTGAGATTTATACACCAGTTCACCATAAACACCACCAGCACACCACATAAACACGACCAGCATGAGCTGGCAACAAAAAACAGCAACAGCTGAACAGGAAGACCAGCAACGGCTGGCAACAAACAGTAACAGCTGAACAGGTCACAACGAATAGATAACCTGCAGAAAAGTCACTGCACTGAGGCGGGTGCCCAATATCCCTTATGGAAAAGTCACTGCACTGAGGCGGGTGCTCAATATCCCTTATGGACTACGAGAAAAGGATTTACCAGTAGGTATTTAAAATCCAATTTTCTCTAGCATCCATAAGGGATATTGGGGACACGTTGGTACGATGGGGACGTACCAAAGCTTCCCGAATGGGCAGGAACGTGTAGAGACGTCTGCAGGACCGCCTGCCCAAACTGGGTATCCTCTTTGGCCAGGGTATCAAATCTGTAAAACCTCACAAAGGTGTGCCGACCAGGTAGCAGCTCGGCACAGTTGCAGGGCCGAGACTCCATGGGCAGCTGCCCAGGAAGACCCCACCAATCTTGTAGAATAGGCCTTCAGAGACTGTGGAACAGGAAAGGCTGCTGACACATAGGCCTGTTGGATAGTAAGTCTAAGCCAACGAGCAATGGACTGCTTCGAAGCAGGACAACCCTTTTTCTGTGCATCATATAGCACGAACAAAGCATCCGTCTTTCTGATTCGAGCCGTTATCTTGAAATAGATCTTCAAGGCTCACACAGCATCCAATGCCTCCAGAGGAGCAGAAGTGCCAGAACTGGACGGGACAACAATTGGTTGAAGTGGAACGCAGAGACGACCTTCGGCAGGAACTGTTGCCTAGTCCTGAGCTCTGCTCTGCCCTCATAAAAGACCAAGTAAGGGTTTTTACATGATAAGGCACGTAATTCCGAGACACGCCTAGCAGAAGCCAGGGCCAGTAACATCACCGTCTTCCACGTGAGGTACTTGTATTCTACCGTCATCAGAGGTTCAAACCAGGAGGACTGTAGAAAATTCAACACCACATTCAAATCCCAAGGTGCCGTGGGCAGCACAAACTGAGGTTGTATGTGAAGCACCCCTTGCAAGAAGGTCTGAACTTCTGGAAACAAAGCCAATTTCTTCTGGAAGAAAATTGAGAGAGCTGAAATCTGGACCTTAATGGAACCCAGACATAAGCCCTTATCCACGCTAGCCTGCAGGAAATGGAGGAACCACCCCAAGTGGAACTCCGCAGGCGGATACGTGCTTTCCTTGCACCAGGAGACATACCTCTTCCAGATAGGGTGATAGTGTTTTGATGTCACAGGTTTCCGTGCCTGAACCATGGTAGCTGTGCTAAATTTAGCACAGCTATGATCAGGCACTCAGACATGTGGGGGGATGCCCCCAGCACAGGACTAGTCTGCCCCGCATGTCAGTGCCGTCCCCCCCTCCCGCAGAAGTGCAAAAGCATCGCACAGCGGCGATGCTTTTGCATTTCAGGAGTACCTCCCGACAAGTGCAGCTCCTGCGGCTGGCCGGCAGAACACCTTTGCTGCCCGGGTCACACCGCCCCCCCCCAAGGGTCCAGCCACGCCTGCGTTGGCCGGGCCGCGCCGCCGTCCAGCCCCCTCCTGACCAGTGACCGCCTCTGCCTGTCAATCAGGCAGTGGCGATTGCTAGGCAACAACGGCCTTTGGCCGTCTGGCATGCGCAGTTCTGACCCGATCGCACCGCTGCAAACAACTGCAGCGTGCAATCGGGTCGGAATGACCCCCATAGCCCGAAGCTCCAGAATGTTCATCGGAAGTAGGGCTTCGTGGGCAGACCACCTGCCCTGGAACTGAGTCCCTTGGGTGACAGCACCTCATCCTCTCAGACTCGCATCCGTCGTGAGGAGGATCCAATCTTGAATCCTGAAGCTTCGGCCTTCCAGGAGGTTGGAAGACTGCAGCCACCACAGAAGGGAAATCCTGGCCTGAGGCAATAATTGAATCATCCGGTGCATCTGAAGATGTGAACTGGACCACTTGCTCAGGACATCCAATTGAAATGTTCTGCCGTGGAACCACCCATACTGGATTGCCTCGTACGAGGCCACCATCTTCCCCAACAATCTTATGCAAAGATGGATGGATATTCGAGCAGGTCGGAGAACCATGCAGACCATCTCCTGGAATGTTCTTGCTTTGTCCTCTGGGAGGAACACTTTCTGTGCCACAGTATCCAGTAGTATCCTCAGGAACAGGAACCGCTGGGATGGCTCCAGGTGGGACTTCTGTAAATTGAGGATCCACCCATGGTGTGACAGAAGTTGGATAGTGCGATCTATATGGAGCAATAGAAGCTCCCTGGAATTTGCCTTTATCAGGATATTGTCCAGGTAAGGGACAATTTTGACCCCCTGGACTCGAATCTGAAACATCATCTCCGCTATAACCTTCGTGAACACCCTCGGAGCTGTAGACTGGCCGAAGGGTAATGCCTGGAACTGGTAGTGATCGTTCAGTAGGGCAAACCTCAGATAAACTTGATGAGGAGGCCAAATCGGGATATGGAGATAGGCGTCCTTGATATCCAGGGATACCAGGAATTCCTGGTCTTCCAGGCCGGCAATCACTGCTCGCAAAGATTCCATCATGAACTTGAAAACCTTCAGGTAAGGGTTCAAGGACTTCACATTCAAAATAGGTCTTACTGACCCGTCTGGTTCGGCACTACAAATAGATTGGAGTTGTAACCCTGTCCTTGTTGTTGCAGTGGCACTGGAACAGTGACTTGTGACTGAGCCAACTTTTTGATGGCCAGCAGCAGTGTAACACGCATATCTTCCAAAGCTGGTAAGCTTGATTTGAAAAATCATTGGGGAGGAGCACTGCCGAACTCCAGCTTGTATCCTTAAGAGATGAGTTCTCTTACCCAGGCATCCTGGCAGGAACTTTCACAGATGTGGCTGAAGTGACGCAATCGAGCTCCCACATCGAGGTCCCCTCGGGGTGGGCGTGCACTGTCATGCTGAGGCTTCAGTGGAGGCTAAACTGGTGTTCTGTTCCTGAGAGCCGGTAATGGCCGGTTTCTTAGGTTTACCTCTGGTGCCTCTAGCCGCATTGAAGGCACCTCTGGCCCTAGATCAAAATCTGGTGGATCGAAAGGACTGAGTAGACGGCCCCGGGTAGGTTCGTCTAGCCGGCGGGGCCCAAGATGTTAGAAATGTGGATTTCCCAGCAGTATCCTTAGAGAGCCACGCATGCAGTTCTCCCCCGAAGAGCCATTCCCCTGAAAAGGGAAGAGACTCCACATTGTGCTCGGATTCTGCATCCGCAACCCACTGATGCAACCATAAGGCCCGGCGCGCTGACACTGCCATAGCAGTGGTCCTAGCATTAATATTGCCTATCTCTGTTAGAGAGTCACACAATACACGAGCGGTGTCCTGAATGTGTTTTACGAGAGTCACTGTAGCGACCAGGTAATTATCGCCCGAGAGGCCCTCCTGTATATGAGTAGCCCACGTATGAATGGCATGTGTCATCCAGCAACCCGCTATGACCGTCCTCTGAGACATACCTGCAGCTGTGTAGATAGACTTCAGTGTGGTCTCTATTTTTCTGTCCCCAGGGTCCTTTATGGTAAAGGAGCCCGGGGCAGGCAGTACAGCCTTCTTAGAGAGATAAGAGACTGATACGTCCACAGCCGGGGGGGGACTTCCCACAATTTTCTGCCTTCA
This sequence comes from Pseudophryne corroboree, assembly GCF_028390025.1. NCBI lineage: Eukaryota > Metazoa > Chordata > Amphibia > Anura > Myobatrachidae > Pseudophryne > Pseudophryne corroboree. The sequence goes on from NC_086453.1 coordinate 105,382,211, forward strand.
GGAGCAAATGGGAAAGTGTGCAAAAACCGTTTTGACACTTGGGGGTATATTTACTAATATTCGTGTTTTAGCCGTTTTTAAGGGTGTTTGAACTTGAATGGTATCGGGTGCATTTTACTGCAACTTTTTGAATCCTGATACGGTCATTTACTAAGTTGCCGAGTTTGCAACATTCGTCTTTTCCGAAGTCGATGTGATTCGTAATGTCAGGCAGTGTTTTACGTGAGTGATGAGTAAAACACTGCCTGATAAAACACAAGGAATCCCGGCCTGATCTGTGAGATCCATGCAGGGCTTCATTGTGCACCTTTAAAAAAAAAATTTAAGTGTTAAAAATCAAGAAAAAAATTGCGTGGGGTCCCCTCTCCTAAGCACAACCAGCCTTGGGCTCTTTGAGCCGGTCCTGGTTGCAAAAATATGGGGGAAAAATTGACAGGGGTTCCCCCATATTTTAACAACCAGCACCGGGCTCTGCGCCTGGTCCTGGTGCCAAAAATACGGGGGACAAAAAGCGTAGGGGTCCCCCGTATTTTTAACACCAGCACCGGGCTCCACTAGTCAGAGAGATAATGCCACAGCTGGGGGACACCTTTATATAGGTCCATGTGGCCCTGGCATTAAATCACTAACTAGTCATCCCTGGCCGGGGTACCCTGGAGGAGTGGGGACCCCTTAAATCAAGGGGTCCCCCCATCCAGCCACCCAAGGGCCAGGGGTGAAGCCCGAGGCTGTCCCCCCCATCCAAGGGCTGCGGATGGGGGGCTGATAGCAATGTGTAAAAATAAGAATATTGTTTTTTGTAGCAGTACTAAAAGTCCCAGCAAGACTCCCCCGCAAGCTGGTACTTGGAGAACCACAAGTACCAGCATGCAGTGGAAAAACGGGCCCGCTGGTACCTGTAGTACTACTACAAAAAAAATACCCAAATAAAAACAGAACTCACACACCTTGAAAGTAAAACTTTATTACATACATGCACACCTACATTCATACATACTTACCTATGTTCACACGAGGGTCGGTCCACTTCTCCAAGTAGAATCCATGGTGTACCTGAAAATAAAATTATACTCACAAAAATCCAGTGTAGATCTGACCTCTTCTGAGCTTGTAATCCACGTACTTGGCAAAAAAACAAACCTAAAAACCCGAACCACGCACTGAAAGGGGTCCCATGTCCCGACTGCCCCCCGTGACTCCTGTCACAGAGGGTCCCTTCAGCCAATCAGGGAGCGCCACGTCGTGGCACTCTCCTGATCGGCTGTGCGCTCCTGAGCTGTCACTCAGGCTGCGCACGGCAGAGATACAATGTAGCGCATAGGCGCTACATTGTATCCAATGGTGGGAACTTTGCGGTCAGCGGTGAGGTTACTCGCGGTCAACCGCTGACCGCAATGTTCCCACCATTGGATACAATGTAGCGACAGTAGTCACGGGGGGTCCCGGCATTCAGAAAAAAGGGGTTTCATGTGTAAACATGGAACCCCTTTAGTGCATGTGTTTGGGTTTTTTCCGTTTTTTTTTAACCCCCTGGGTGCTACATGGACTGAAGAGGACTGAACTTCACCAGATAATAGGTGAGTATTTTGGGCATTTTTTTGACAGGTCCACCATGGATTCTACTGGACAAGGGGACCGATGATCTCCGTGGGCCACTAGGTAAGTATGTGTGTGTAAGTGTGCATGTATGTTAATTAAAGCTTTACTTTCACAGTGTGTGTGTCATGTTTTTATTTGGGTATTTTTTGTGTGTAGGACTACAGGTACCAGCGGGCCTGTTATTTCCCTGCATGCTGGTACTTGTGGTTCTCCAAGTACCAGCTTGCGGGGGAGACTTGTAGTTCTACAACAAAAAACAGTACTCTTTTTTTTTTACACAAAGGCTATCAGCCCCCCATCCACCGCCCAGGGATGGCGGGACAGCCTCGGGCTTCACCCCTGGTCCTTGGGTGGCTGGAAAGGGGACCCCTTGATTTAAGGGGTCCCCACTCCTCCAGGGAACCACGGCCAGTGGTGACTAGTTGGGGGGGGGGGTAATGCCATGGCCGCAGGGACCTGTATAAAAGTGTCTCCTGGCTGTGGCATTATCTCTCTGGCTAGTGGTGCCCGGTGCTGGTTTAAAAAATATGGAGAACCCCTACATCTTTTGTCCCCCATATTTTTTGAACCAGAACCCGAACCAGGACCGGACGCAGAGCCCAGTGCTGGTTATTTAAATATGGGGGGACCCTATGCATTTTTCCCCCTGTATTTTTACAACCAGGGCTGGCTCAAAGTGCCAGAGGCTGGTTATTCTTAGTAGGGGGGACCCCACACGATTTTTTTTTAAACTTTTAACTCTTTAAACACTACTCATAATATACACAGTGAAGCCCTGCACGGATCTCACTGATTCGGCAGGGCTTCATTGTGTTATGTCCGGCAGTGTTTTACTCATCACTCCCGTAAAACACTGCCCAACAATACGAATCACATCGACATCGGGAAAACACGAAAAATTAAAACTCGGCAGCTTAGTAAATTTCCAAAAATGGATTCAAAAAGTTGCAGTAAAATATGCCCGATAAAAATCGAGATTAAACTCCCAGCAAATTGGCACAAACACGATTTTTAGTAAATATACCCCTCAGTTTGTTTTGTGCAAGGAATAACGACTGCTGTGTCGCAGCATCCTCTAGGGGGAGTTTTAACACATCCAATATAGCTAAAATGAGGGGTTCAATACCCTGTGCTGAAGGGGGGTCCCCACCAATGGGGTCCACTTCCTACCCATCCTCTTGTATTTCTTCATCAGAATCTGAGCCCGGCAATCCACGTTTTTGGACCTGAAGAGCTGGGGTGATGGGGGACATCTGTCCTAGCAGCCAGGTCTGCAACAGACTGCTGTAATTGTTGAGTTCTATTGGCATTAGCAGTGAGCTGAGATGACATATCAGACATCATAGTTTTGATGGCACCTAGCCAGGAAGACTCATGACCCTCCCCCAAAGCCTCCTCTGTGATTTGTGAGGACTGACTACATTGTTCACAAGAAATAGAGGCAGATGTGTTTTACCATGCTTGCAGTAACAACACATACATACACATACACACAGACAGGCCCGCCATCAGGGGGGTGCTGCGGGCACAGATGTCCCGGGCCCGGCCTCTCTAACAGAGAGGAGAGGGCCTGGGCTGCTCATGCCGCCGTCCGCCTGCCGTGACGCTCCGCCCACTTTTCATTACCGAGTTCTGGCACTGTCAAAGGAGGGGGAGAGAGACGCTGCAAGCTTCTATTGTAAACGTCCCTCCAAAAATGTCCGCCGCCTCAGAGGAGACAGTTATTAAAGATACTAGAGGAGGCTCCTCTAGTATCTTTAATAACTGTCTCCTCTGAGGCGGCGGCCATTTTGGTAGAGATTTTCAATAGAAGCTTGCAGCGTCTCTCTCCCCCTCCTTTGACAGTGCCAGAACGTAGCCATGAAAAGGGGTGGAGCTACACGAAACGGAGGGGGAGGAGCTACACGGGACCAGGCTGGTACAGCTCCGGCAGGTCTGTGATAGGTAAGTTGAGGGAGAGTGAGTGGGAAAGAGAAAGTGTGTGTGTATGTGTACATATCTTTATTTTGTATATATATATATATATATATATATTTATTTATTTATTTTTTGGGGGGGCTGCCTATTTTGTGAGTCCCGGGCCCCAGAATTTCTGGCGGCAGGCCTGCACACAGACAAGTATAATGCAAGCCTGCCCTTACTGTATGTGAGGGGGAAACAGAGAGAAGGCACCAGCACACCCAAACTACCAAGCCCCAGTGAGGCCGGTAGCTGTTGTATTCAGTGAAACACTGTATAGGTTGTAATATAATATATATATATATATATATATATATTCCCGAAAGGGACAGAATGTGCACAATAGCGGCTCTCCCCCTTAGATACACCCTGTACTAGTGATCCAGCATGCTCCTGTGTCTGGAGGAGCTGTGCTAAAATGCCACTGAGCCCGCTCTAAGGAAGCTCCACCCCCTGTAATGTACCGGAGCTTCAGTGATTTTTATACTGGCAATGTCTCCCAAACAGTTTAAAAACATAACAAAAAGCAAGTTTTCACTAACCGCTGCCAGTGGGGTCCCGTATGCCTTCCCTGTGTGGGAGCCGCGCAGTGAACTGGGGGACCCCCCTAGTGGAGCCCCCCGGTTTTTACTCACCACTGATGTCACCTCAGGCTAATATTAGGGGTTTGCGGCGTGCTGCGATCGCAACAGCCAAGACGCAGTGCCCCACTGAACAAACAACCTCTCAGGACGGTGGTCCCGCAGCGGGGAAGCAGCTCTGACACCTCGCAGGTTGGTGACTGTCCCCCCCTAACTTCCACGGGGCAGGTATGCTGTTGCCCAAACAGCATACCAAAAATAACAAAGATTGAAAATAAACTGAAGAAAACTCTCTGGAGCTGCAGAGTGTGCATCCTCTCCTGAGGGCACTTTTTTCTAAACTGCCTGTGGGAGGGGGCATAGAGGGGAGGAGCCAGCACACCCAGTTGAAGAAATTTAAAGTGCACTGGCTCCTTTGGACCCTGTCTATACCCCATCATTCTAATGTGTACCCAATATCCCTTATGGATGCTAGAGAAAGAGGGGGTACAACCCTTCGCTTACCTGCTCCTGTTCACTTTCCTAAAGCATCTAATTCGGTACAGAAATCCTCTAACTCAATTTCAGTGAATTCTCTGACTCCCTCTGCTCAGTCTACACTCTCAACACCGACTGCTTTGGGGATTGACTTGGATCCTCATGCGCCCTTTACTACTCAATCTACTGTATTTTCAAGATGTTCACCGCTTTCCACACTGACATTCTTTCTGACCGAGACTCTTCGATTTAATCTCTCAGAGCTGACCTAGTTGGGATTGCGGGACGCACAGAGAATTTGGAAGATAAGATGCAGGAACTGGTTACATCGCATAATGACCTCCTTACCTTTCACTCTGTGTTACAAACTAAAGTGTCTTCCATGCATGAGAAGATTGCAGACCTTGAGGACAGGTGTAGGAGAAACAACCTCAAGATTAGAGGCATACCTGACTCAGTGTCCCCAACAGAGCTAAGGGGCTATGTTCTCAAACTGTTCCAAAAACGTCCCCCGTCAGTTATGTCACAAGATCTGATTGTTGATCGGGTTCCACCGCTTGCCTAAACCGAGGGGAGGATTCGTTTCTAGTTATCCGAAGGATACCTTGCTAAGAGTTCACTTTTTTCACATTAAGGAGGAAATCCTCAAGGCCGCTAGGCAGGCGGAGGGCTCCAATGTCCTGGGAGGCCTACAAATTTATCCCGATTTGTCTCAGTTTACGTTCTTTCCACGCGATTACAGCGGCTCTACGGGACAATGATATCCAATACAGGTGTGGATTCCCGGTCAAGATTATCGTCAGATACGACTCCTCTTCCTACGTGATATCCTTCTTTGATGCCGGAGTTAAACTGTTGGCGGACTGGGACATTGTGGTTTCACAGTTGAAATCCGCTGCATCGGCTTCAGTACCCATGGATTGAAGGACTGCTGACTCTCTGATATCCTTTATAAATCTGTGGGTTCTAATGCTGAAGTTTTGGCTGGGCACTTGAGTATGTCTAGCAGTTCATTTAGTGGTTTGCTCTAGAATTATGGCCTACATAGAATCTATGTCAGCTAATGTTTTAGATTTCTTCTCCTAGCCAGTTATTTGAGCTGTTTATATTTCTGGTTATTATTCTGTATTTTTCAAGCCATATGTCTTTGAGTGCTACATGTTGGCATATTCTATTACTTAACATAGTAACATAGTATCTAAGGTTGAAAAAAGACAATTTGTCCATCAAGTTCAACCTATTTGTGGTCTCCTATGAAGGATTATTTTGGTCTAAATTTTGTCTGATGCTGATGTCAGCCGTTGTGTTTTATTCCTCTTTTCATAGTAACTATAGTGCGCGACTATGCATCATAACCCTGGATATCCTTATCCTTTAGGAATTTATCTAACCCATTCTTAAAGGTGTTGACTGAGTCTGCCATTACAACTCCCTCAGGCAGGGAATTCCAAACACGTATTGTCCTTACTGTGAAAAAACCTTTATGCCGCATTGTGCGGAATCTCCTCTCCTCTAACCTAAGCAAGTGTCCATGTGTCCTCTGTGCTGATCTTACCAAAAACACGTCCCGTGCAAGCTCTGTGTATTGTCCCCTTATATATTTGTAGATGTTGATCATGTCCCCACTTAGTCTCCTCGTTTCCAGTGTAAACATGCCTAGCCTTGCAAGCCTGTCCTTGTATTCCAGCGTCTCCATGCCCTTAATTAGTTTGGTCGCCGCCTCTGAACCTTTTCTAGCCCCAGAATATCCTTTTTGTAGTATGGTGCCCAAAATTGCACACAGTATTCAAGATGTGGCCTCACTAGTGATTTATATAATGGGAGTATAACACTCTCGTCCCTTTAATCAATTCCCCGTTTTATGCATTCTATTATCTTATTAGTCTTATTTGCTGCAATCCTACTTTGGTTTCTGCTGCTTAGCTTGCTATCTATGTGAACACCTAAGTCCTTTTCCAGTACAGAATCCCCTAATGTTACCCCATTTAGTATGTAGGTGTAATTTTTGTTCTTGCTACCACAGTGCATTACCTTACACTTGTCTGTATTGAAGCGCGTTCTCCATTTGGCTGCCCATGCTTCTAATTGAACTAAGTTGTTCTGAAGAGACTCAGCACCCCCCTCCATATTTATAACTTTACACAATTTGGTATCGTCTGCAAAAATTGACACCATACTCTCTAGACTTTCTGGCCCTCATTCCGAGTTGTTCGCTCGCTAGCTGCTTTTAGCAGCATTGCACACGCTAAGCCGCCGCCTACTGGGAGTGAATCTTAGCATAACAGAATTGCGAACGAAAGATTCGCATAATTGCGAATAGAAATTTCTTTGCAGTTTCTGAGTAGCTCGGGACTTACTCTGCCACTGCGATCAGTTCAGTCAGTTTCGTTCCTGGTTTGACGTCTCCCAGACACTCCCCCGTTTCTCCAGCCACTCCCGCGTTTTTCCCAGAAACGGCAGCGTTTTTCCGCACACACCCATAAAACGGCCAGTTTCCGCCCAGAAACACCCACTTCCTGTCAATCACACTCCAATCACCAGAACGATGAAAAATCCTCGTTATGCCGTGAGTAAAATACCTAACTTTTGTGTAAAATAACTAAGCGCATGCGCTCTGCGAACCTTGCGCATGCGCAGTAAGCGACTAATCGCAATATAGCGAAACTCGGCAATGAGCGAACAACTCGGAATGAGGGCCTCTGTTAGGTCGTTAATGAAAATGTTGAACAATAGTAGTCCTAGTACAGACCCTTGTGGCACACCACTTAGCACTTCAGTCCAATTTGAAAATGATCCATCAACCACAACACGCTGTTCCCTTTTATCTAACCAATTTTTGACCCAAGAGCATATTGTGCTCCCTAGCCCTATTTCTTGTAGCTTATAGATAAGTCGCATATGTGGTACAGTGTCGAAAGCTTTGGCAAAGTATGAAAAGATTACATCCACCTCCTTACCCTGATCAGGGTTTGCACTTACTGTTTCATAAAAGCCAAGTAAGTTGGTTTGACATGATCTGTCCTTCACAAATCCATGTTGATTCCTTTTAATAACTTAAATTTGATATGTGTTGTTCATTCAGTTATAGCTTTCTATCAGTACATTGTCCCAGTTATATTTGCTCGGTCAGCAGTGCCGTGACTAGACATTTTAGCACTGTGTGCAAGAAACAGCATCGGCCCCCCCCCACCAGTTTAAAACAGGGCCAATGCGCATCGTAGGCGCGTGCCAAAAATATAGGGGCATGGCTTCATGGGGAAAGGGCATGGCCACATTGCTCCCTTTTGCACAGTACGGCAGGTAGAGTTCCCTTTTACACAGTACTGCACGTAAAGTCCCCCTTTTACACAGTACGGCAGGTTGAGTCCCATTTTACACATTACGGCAGGTAGAGTCCCAATTTAGACATTATGGCAGGCAGAGTCCCCCTTTTACATAGTACGAGAGGTAGAGCCCCATTTTACACATTAGTCAGGTAGAGCCCCCTTTTATACATTAGGCAGGTAGAGTCCTCTTTTACACATTAGGCAGGTAGAGCCCCTTTTAAACATTAGGCAGGTAGAGCCCCCTTTTACACATTAGGCAGGTAGAGCCCCCTTTACATATTAGGCAGATAGAGCCCCCTTTTAAACATTAGGCAGGTAGAGTTCTCTTTTACACATTAGGCAGGTAGAGTCCCCTTTTACACATTAGGCAGGTAGAGCTCCCTTTTACACATTAGGCAGGTAGAGCCCCCTTTACACATTAGGCAGATAGTGCCCCCTTTTACACATTAGGTAGGTAAAGTCGCCCCCCCCCCCATACACGTTACTGCAGCGGATTCCCTTTTTAAACAATAGGCAGCAGAGTCCCCCTTTGTTACATATTACAGCAACAGAGCTCTACACATAAGGCAGGGAGTGTGAGAGAGATAGAGCTAGAGTGAGAGAGTGAGTGAGTGAGTGAGTGTGAGTGTATTACAGCAACAGAGCTCTACACAATTGGCAGGGAGTGTAAGACAGAGTGAGAGAGTGTGTGTGGGTTTTTTTTTTTCAGTCACCTCTGTTGCTGATCTGGTATCCAGGCCCGCCAGGTGCAGTCACTCTTGTACAGGCGCTCCCAGTCCCTCTCCAATACCGGCGGTGGGTCTCACAGGCGGATCAGTGGCAGCTTGTTTAATGGAGCTGCCACCTGCAATAGCGCTTCCACTCCCTCCTTGTTGCCGGCGGCGGGTCTTGGCTGTGTAACAACAAATGGCACCTGCCACACTGCTCCCCGTCCCTTACAAAGGTGGTGGCAGGTGACTGGCGCCAACACCCAGCGGAACTTACACCTCACTTACGCCTGACTAAAACGGCCGTACGTGGGGAGGTGCTGCCAGATGGTGCGCCTTCAATGCAGTTGCGCTGTGGGCAAGGTACCATCGGCACACACCTAGTTACGGCTCTGTTGGTCAGTATGGTGTAGAGTTACCAGTGAGATACGTTTTATACAGATATGTTTTAGATTTTTAGATATGTTACTGCATGAGTGCGACCCATCAGTTGCCGCTCCCCGATGTTTTTTGCTTTGTCGCCATTTTTTATAGACGACAAACACTGTGGCCCTAATTGCAGGTCCATTTCAGTTTTTTTCTCTTTTCTCTCCCTCTCTTTCCTCTCTCTGTTTTTCTGTCCCTGTACTGTCCCCTTCCTTTTTCATGGAGTCTGAATACAAATTTCTGCTTCTGATGTATAAACTGTTCCGCCTTAATATCCTTCATGGTTAAGTTTTATTCGTTTAATGTGAACGGTCTTAATTCTCCTAATAAGAGAAGACAAGCTTTAGACTCTTTCCATAGAGAAAAGTCTAGTGTGGTTGACCTTCAGGAGACACACTTTTTGGCCAAGGCACCCCCCCCCCTTCCCCCGCATTTTCTAATTCTCGCTGTCCCTCAGCTTATTATGCAAATGGCCCTTATAAAAGACACGGAGTGGCCATCTTATTCCATTATTCGGTACAATTTGAGCTGGCTTCCTAAATATCTGATAAAGATGGCTGTTACTTGATCTTAGTGGGGAAATTGGAAGATAAAGTCATGACCAATGTAGTCCCTGATGAAAAGTTAGACAAATCCACATCTTTTAAGAGGCCCTCTAGGGGGCTACGTTCTCAGGCTAGATTGAGTCGCTTGTTGACTGAATTTGATCTATACGTTGTTTGGCGCATACAGTCTCCAACGGTTAAATGCACCTTCTTCTCCCATGTACACAACTCATATTCCCGCATAGATTTGATTTTGTTAGATAAGTGGTCACTTTAGCATACATCCAGATCGACCATTAGTCCGGTCGTGTGGTCAGATCATGCGGCAGTGACTTGGTCTTGGAACTTTAATTATTCTCAGTTATCTCCTCGACCCTGAATATATGTTAACTTCCCCTGATCATCCTCTGCTCTAGCTGATGCCTTGACGGCCTACCTGGCTACCAACTCTCCTCTCGACACGTCTATACCTATGCATTGGTGTGCTTTAAAAGCAGTCCTACGTGGGGTAGCAATTCAAACGGGTGCCCGACTGAAGCGACAATATTTGAGCCAGCAGGAGGACTTAGAAAAACGTTTACTCCAAGTAGAGTCTTTAAATAGAGCTCAGCCTTCCCATCTTCTGAAACGTGAACTTGTATCCATTCGAAACCAACTCCAAACACTGTTTTTACAACGTATGAAACATGCTTACACCAAACTGCAACAGAAGTTTTATACATTGAGCAATAAAACTGGTAAATTTTTAGCCCATAAGTTGAGACTACACCATGTTAGAAATAGGATCAAGTACATTCAGACATCAGAGAGCCAGAAAATACTTAACCCATCTGATATAGCGTAGGCATTTGCCAAATATTATACACAACTTTACAACTTAAAATCTGAACCCAGTACTGTACAGCCCTCTCCATCTCTCATAGCCTCCTTCCTGAAAGACCTCCCTCTCCCTAAGCTCTCTGAAGACGTCTTAGGCTCCCTTAATGTACAATGGTCCGTGGAAGAAATAGCACTAGTTATCAAGTCCTTGCCATCAGGGAAGGCTCCTGGTCCAGATGGATTTACTAATTCCTTTTACAAAAAACATACCCCCAATCTCATCTCGACCCTTACCTCTCTGTATAATTACGCCACTGATTGTGGATCACTACCTGAGTATCATCACAATTCCTAAACATGGTAAAGACCCCTTCCTATGCCAGAACTATGGACCTATTGCATTACTCAATACGGACCTTAACATTTTTTCCAAGCTTATAGCGAATAGGTCATCACCACTTATCCCTCATATTGTCCATCTGGATCAGTTTGGCTTTGTCAGGGGTAGGCAATTGACGGACAACACAAGAAGAGTCTTCGATCTTGCTGAATATATTGTGAATGGAGGTGCGGAAGCTATCTTCCTTTCTTTAGATGCTGAAAAAGCGTTCGACAGGTTGCACTGGGGATTTCTTCATGATATTTTGTTGAGACTTGGCCTCCACGGAGCAATCTTGTCTTCTATTTTAGCATTATATAGCTCCCCAACAGCCGTAGTGTTTATCAATGGGTTTTTTATCCTCCCCCTTTAAGATCTCAAATGGCACTGGACAGGGATGCCCTCTGTCGCCCCTCATGTATGTCCTCGCAAAAGAACCACTTGCAATTGCAATACGCCAATCTATTTCCTTCCCGGGTGTAAAAGTCGGGTCATCTCTTCACAAACTCTCCTTATTTGCAGATGATGTACTCTTGTTTATTACGCACCCTGACACTGCACTGCCTGTCCTCCATGAGATTATTAAGCACTAGAGTGCAGCATCTTTTTAGAAACTCAACACATCCAAGACGGAAGCTCTGCCATTTAACCTGGCACCAGATAGGTTGTCTGTATTTAAAAGACTCTACAAATATAATTGGAAGAAAGACTATATTTTATACTTAGGTATTAACATCCTGAACTCTCTATCTAAAATCACAGACATTAATTATACTCCACTGCTGTCTCAGATAGAAGCGTTGTTACAGAGGTGGCTGGGTTTAGAGGTGTCGTGGTTGGGTAGACTAGCAGCGTTTAAAATGTCAGTTTTGCCCAAACTGATGTACCTCTTCCGCTCGATCCCTTATCTAGTCCCCCGAAGGGTCATTAGTCGAATACATTCTGTGATACTTAGGTATGTTTGGAGGAAGAAACCCCCTCAAATAGCGTACAGCCGATTCACTAGGGCACGGAGGTTTGCGGGTCTCGAGGTCCCCGACTTACAGAAATACCAACTTGCTTGCCTTGTAGCACAAATTAGTGATTGGTCTTTGCCCGTGGGTAGGATGGATCTGGAGAAACAGCTATGTGCCTGGGTTCAGTTAATTGATTTGTTGTGGATTCCGATCCAACAAAGACCGCTGTCGCATGCTACTCCCCGTGCTATCTTAGATTCCTATAAAGCGTGGGATATTTTAGTGATTTCCTCCAAAACTGTCTCTCTGCCTTCCCGTAAACTGTCTCTACTTGCTCTCTCGGGTCTAATCCCAGACTTAAATCTTTCTACATGGATTTCCTGTGGTATTAATACCATTTCTGAGCTACAATTACTTTGTTTAGTATTTTACAAAATCAATGTAACCTCCCCGCTAGGGAGCTATTTTCTTACACCCATATTGTTCATTGGATAACTAACTCATTACGGTCTTCAGGTCCAATGCTCTTGCCACCTCCCAACATCTTAGCAAAGATTTCATCAAGTAACTCCAGAGGTTCTATAAGATTCTGGTATGCTATGGCGTACAGCTCTGGGATGGAACCCAAATCACCCACTCAACTTAAATGGGAAGCGGATCTTAATTGCTCGTTTACCCAGCAACAATGGGAGTTGATTTACCTCTCGTCTCATACTATGTCCAAATTTACCAACCATATAGATATGCACTTTAAACTGTTACATGGCCTTTACTTTACCCCAGCCAAGTTACATAAGATTTGGCCTATGGTGTCCAAACTATGCTAGAGGAGCTGTGTGGTATGTATGTAGTCGATATCTTCCACATTTTTTGGGCGTGTCCTAAACTCCGCCAGCTCTGGGGAGATGTTATTACTCTTTCCTCTGCAGTCCTCCATACTCCCCTTCAAGAATCACCTTCACCTTTACACTTATTACATACTTATCCAAAAGATCTGTCTAATGCAGATCGTTATGTTTTAGACCACATTTTCATTGCCACTAGGGCTGCGATAGCTCAGGATTGGAAGAAACCCTCTTCTCCAACACTTTTGAAAATTGTCCGGAAGATCCACCACACCTTTCAAATGGAGACCTCTGGTATACCCTACTCCTTTACAGCTAATTCCGCACTGGTAAAATGGTTCTGGTGGCATGAGTATTCGACTACACGAGACAGGGCTAATTTAATTTTGGAACCAGATTGACCGTCTGACCTGGAATCGCAGAGTTCCTAACTGTATTACTGTTTGCATTGGCATTATGTATTGTATCTGTTTTATATGTGTGATGTAATGTGTATGTTTCATGTATATGTACTCGATATTGAAGTTGGGCTTTGGACTCCCTGTCACTGACCTGGGTTGGGAGTGTTGAGAACTCGGGGGTTCTTCCGATGATCCGGAAGAGGAACCACAGCTGGGCCGGAGCAGGGATGGCCGGATGTAGGTTTTCCTCATGCAGAACTCAGCCGTTGTAACCGACGTGTAATGCTAAAGACTTAGTTGTGGCCAAGACTTGGGGGCAATGCTGAAGTACCCAGAAGAATGAAGAACTTGTGAGCGATGTTGAAGAAATTAATGAAGATTTGAGAACGGTGTTGAAGCACACAGAAGAATGAAGAACTTGTGAGCGATGCTGAAGAGATGAATGAAGATTTGAGAACGATGTTGAAGCACACAGAAGAATGAAGAACTTGTGAGTGATACTGAAGAAATAAATGAGGATTTGAGATTCAGTGTAACTCTGGAAGTTTGGGAGGCATTCCACTTAGGGACACCCTGTAATACTGGAAGCACAGGAGGTGTCCCTCTGAGAGATACACTGTAACGCTGGTAACGCAGAGAATGTCCCACTGAGTGATACACTGTAACGCTGGTAGCACAGGGAAGGTTCCACTGAGTGATACACTGTAACGCTGGTAGCACGGGGAAGGTTCCACTGAGTGATACACTGTAACGCTGGTAGCACAGGGAATGTCCCACTGAGAGATACTCTGTAACGCTGGTAGCACAGGGAATGTCCCACTGAAAGATACTCTGTAACGCTGGTAGCACAGGGAATGTCCCACTGAAAGATACTCTGTAATGCTGGTAGCACAGGGAATGTCCCACTGAAAGATACTCTGTAACGCTGGTAGCACAGGGAATTTCCCACTGAAAGATACTCTGTAACGCTGGAACACAGGAGACGTTCAGCTTGAGAGCACGCTGAACGCTGCTAGCACTGGTGACCATTGGAAAGATGATACTCAGGCGCCGGGGCTCTGTACGGCGTCTGCCTTTGAACTTCCCGCCTTCTCCCGATTGGCGGAAGGGGCCGATGACGTCACCCGCTCACCACGTTCTCATGGATGCCGGGCACAATGGCGGCGCCCACACCCCGGGAACCCGCCGGAGGCAGCGCCAGCAAGACGCGACGACCCGGAGCCCACCGGGGGCGACGACCGCCGGGAGACCCAGCACACCCGGAGCTGTAAGCGTGGCAGCCACAGCGCCGCGAGTGTGACAGTACCCCGTCCTCTAGGAGTGGCCCCTGGACACTTTCCTGGTTTCGTTGGATGTTTAGAATGAAAGATCCGGACTAGTCGGGGAGCAGTGACTTCAGAAGCTTTGACCCAGCTCCTCTCCTCAGGACCATAACCTTTCCATTCTACCAGATACTGTAAATTCTTGTTAAGATAACGAGACTCAAGAATAGTTTTGATTTCAAATTCTGTTCCGGCATCAGTCTTTACTGAGGTTGGGCTAGGAGACTCTGAATGAAACTGATTTAAAATGAGGGGACGAAGGAGAGAAACATGGAAAGAATTTGGTACCCGAAAGTGGGAAGGCAATCCCAATTTGCAGACAACAGGGTTCAGGACTTGCAAAACGGGGTAAGGACCGATGAACCTCGGAGCAAACTTCATAGCGGGTACTCTTAAACGAAGATTGCAGGTAGAGAGCCATACCCTGTCACCAACTTTGTATTGAGGAGCTGCTCGCCGTTTTCTATCTGCAAAGAATTTGTAGCGGCCAGAGATTTTCTTGAGATTAGCATGAACCCTACCCATACTTGCCTACCTGACCCTCTCCATGATGGAGAAAATGCTCTGTTCCTGGACTTTCCTGGTAATGTATAATTGCCATCACCTGTGGTGAGCTAGTTAATTGATAAGAAAGGTGTTTCACCACAGGTGATGGCAATCATACATTACCAGGAAAGTCCAGGAACAGAGCATTTTCTCCCTCATGGAGAGGGTCAGGTAGGCAAGTATGACCCTACCCCAGATTTGACTGAAGTGCCGGAGAGTGGAAGCTGTAGCAGGAACATCCCCCGAAGGAAAAATTGGTAATTCTGGGACTCGTGGATAGAATCCGTAAACACAATGCACATAACGTTCATCCCCACTTTATCTCCTTTTCACTATCCGCACCCTTTTCTTTTCCCTTGCCCCACACCGTATGCCTCCTCACTTAAGGAGGCATCCCACCTTATCTCTCATTTCCCAGTCCCCATATCACCCTCAGGTCCCCATGCACCTTTCCTCTGTCACCCCCTAATTTAGCCTACACATCACTCACTGCCCCCCCACTTCAATTCAACATCCCCGCTGCAATCATCAGCACATCACCAGTTCATCCTTTCTCTTCTTCATTTTCACCATCCCTTCTAATTGATTTTTCCTCTGTTTTCCCTTCCCAGGTTGTCCCTGCATATTTTCCTCATCACATTATCCCCCAGCAACACAGACACACTGTCCTTTATCACCTTCCTGTGA
This sequence comes from Pseudophryne corroboree, assembly GCF_028390025.1. Classification (NCBI taxonomy): domain Eukaryota; kingdom Metazoa; phylum Chordata; class Amphibia; order Anura; family Myobatrachidae; genus Pseudophryne; species Pseudophryne corroboree. Next base: position 105,397,786 of record NC_086453.1, read on the forward strand.
ACCCATCAACAGGGTCGCAGGCATGTCCCTCTTTTCTTCCTCGTTCCTGCTTTTCCTCTTCCATGTCCCCCTTTTTCCTTTTCTTTTTCTTTTTCTTCTTCCTCCAAACCCCCACAGATCCCTAGTGCGCCGCTTACGTTTCCACCCACCAACATCCAGGTTTCATAATCCAAGTTTTTAACCATTATATACCACCTCCATAATTTCATTTCACACAGTCCATATTTTTGGTCCAGGTGTACCCCAAAGGACCACATGTTCTTGTCGTCCTATTCGTCCTATTTCCATGCCCAGAGCAGCTCATCTAATGATGTGCTCCCCTTCTCTTTTCTCATAGCTTTTGCTATAAGTGATAATACCCGTCCGCATCCCCGGCGGGACACTAATCAGTGAGCACCAAAACACATAGCTAATTTCGTATTTACATGACATATCTATCCATCACCACCCAATACACCACTTAACATGGTGCCGCTCTCCATACCACAGGTATCAATATCACAGGGCGATTTCTCATATCGGCCCCTGGCGTGCCCTCTTCCAATATGGCGCCGCTCCGTGCGCCGGGTTGCCATGGCGACGGGTTTCTCTCCATCGCGCATGTCCACCAGCGCCGCTTCCCCATCGAACCCGACCTGTTCACGTGCTGGTGACGCCGGCCAGGAAGCGCTGGCAATACGCTCCCACAGCCCACACTCATATCATCCCCGCTAATCAGTAGGCATAAATCTAATTGGCTGCTATACCAATTAACAAGGTTTTTAAACCACATACTGAGATTGCTAATGTGAGATCCCGGAAGTGAACAAGCCCAACGGGCGAAACGCGTTTTCCACGGATCCCAGCAGGAGATTCTTCAGTGGAGATTTTTCTGGTCACCACCAGCTCCTGAATTGTGACACCATAACACTATGAGTATCATTTTCTATATTTAAAACTGGTGTGGTGATATGTATACAATGTATTAGATATACTAGGGAGTATAACCTCTGGGACTTCCCCCTTTCTGCACATAATTCGCAAACATATAGGTTAATTAACCTGCTGCACTTTAACATTAATTGTTAAATCAATCAGCAAGTCCATAGGCTAACTAACCTGCTGCACATTAAACATTAACTGTTAAATGTTCATGGTGACATGTGTATAAAGGTATACTAGTGATCATAACTTTTGGGATTTCTTTTTCCCTGGTTTTGTCTTCACTAATTCTCATGTACATAGGTTAACCAACCTGCTGCACATTCTGTCACCTATTCTCATCTGAGTAGTGCATTGTACTGGCTTTTGAATCGATATCATTTGACTCATTGGTGACCTTTTGCCCTGCCCTCACAATAACAGTTAACCCATATCATTGTACTCATAAGTGCCTATGTGCCAAAAATATCTGTTATCCTTATTGTGGCACTAAAACATATCTATTTTCTTTATTGTGATTCACAAATTTACCTGACACTGTTCCTCATGCCATAATCGTTTTTCATAATCAGACACTTTTTCCTTTCTGATAATCTTTATCTCTATCTCTCTCTCTTTCCTTCTTTTCTTTCTTTTCTTTTTTCTCCCCTCCCCCCCTTTCCTCTCCCATCCTCACTGGCCCACCCCCTCTTTTCAGTGGACTCTCATCCACGATCCAGGGTGCACAACGTCACCAACAGTGACTGACTCACCTTGCCTAACGTGGAAAGCAGATCCACATATCTATCAGACTCTTTCCTGTTTTCTCTCACATCTACTTTTCTATCATCTTACCCCTTCACCTTTCCAACATAGGTGCACTCTCATTGGTAGATAGCCTCTCTACTATCATACCCCGCTGTTAATGCCCGATCTCGTCCGATCTTGGAAGCCAAACAGCGGTGGGCCAGGTCAGTACCTGAGAGGAGACTCCCTGGGAATACCTGGTGTTGTAGAGAAGGATATTCCCCTTCATTTCAAGGGTGGACACCAACAGCAGTATCGCCACTACTCACTCCTTCCCCTTCCCCCATCCTCCATTCAATCTGGGTTTTCCCTTTGCCTCATTGCTTCATCTTACTTCTCCCTTCCTATTCTCACGTCTACTAATATACGCTCAGGAATGTATAAGAGATGTTGGTAAATTGTGCCACATGAACAGGTGACCATTAATCTGTCCAGGATTGACCCGCTTAGTGGGCTCTCAAAGACATTAATTTTGATCTTCCTGCTTGGTCTTATTAACACAGAATTTCTGTGCTGGTCGGGAGAAACGGCTGTCAGACTATCAGGTGTCTGCAACCTTTCGAATCTGTCGCATGTGACTATTCAGACCAGAACATTACCTATTTTTTTTCGCATATTTTTCCTCATTTGATATAATTAATAAAAATACAAAAAAATCTTGTTCTTTTTGATCTCAGTGGGATACTATCAACCTTTTAATTTATTGTTAAATAAACATATGTTTTAAATATCTTTTAGATATATATCTGAAGAATATCTTTTCTTTCTTCTCTTAAGAGTGCGCCCACACAAGAGCTTTCTTTCTCTCCATTTTTCAAGTACATGTACTTTCTAGCTCTGGGCGCACCACCAACAGGATTTACAATTGAATGGTTCTTCCTCTCTAATAATTGTCCAATCCTTGGTCTCTCTTATTTTGTTACAATTTATACCGGTGCCAGGTCGCTCTCCCTTTGTTGTCAACCTTTCCATTCTACCAGATACTGTAAATTCTTGTTAAGATAACGAGACTCAAGAATAGTTTTGATTTCAAATTCTGTTCCGGCATCAGTCTTTACCGAGGTTGGGCTAGGAGACTCTGAATGAAACTGATTTAAAATGAGGGGACGAAGGAGAGAAACATGGAAAGAATTTGGTACCCGAAAGTGGGAAGGCAATCCCAATTTGCAGACAACAGGGTTCAGGACTTGCAAAACGGGGTAAGGACCGATGAACCTCGGAGCAAACTTCATAGCGGGTACTCTTAAACGAAGATTGCAGGTAGAGAGCCATACCCTGTCACCAACTTTGTATTGAGGAGCTGCTCGCCGTTTTCTATCTGCAAAGAATTTGTAGCGGCCAGAGATTTTCTTGAGATTAGCATGAACCCTACCCATACTTGCCTACCTGACCCTCTCCATGATGGAGAAAATGCTCTGTTCCTGGACTTTCCTGGTAATGTATAATTGCCATCACCTGTGGTGAGCTAGTTAATTGATAAGAAAGGTGTTTCACCACAGGTGATGGCAATCATACATTACCAGGAAAGTCCAGGAACAGAGCATTTTCTCCCTCATGGAGAGGGTCAGGTAGGCAAGTATGACCCTACCCCAGATTTGACTGAAGTGCCGGAGAGTGGAAGCTGTAGCAGGAACATCCTCCAAAGGAAAAATTGGTAATTCTGGGACTCGTGGATAGAATCCGTAATTAATGAAGAATGGGGACTCACTAGTGGAAGAGTGGTACAGATGATTATGGGCAAACTCGGCCCAGGGTAACAGTTCCACCCAATCGTCCTGTGAGGGAGAGAGATAAACGCGGAGAAAAGTATCTAAATCTTGATTGACACGTTCAGTTTGCCCATTGGTTTGTGGATGGTAAGCAGATGAGAACTTGAGTTTTATTTGTAAGGCTGAGCAGAGAGCCCTCCAAAATCTTGCAGTGAACTGTACCCCTCGATCAGAGACTATCTCCTGAGGTAACCCGTGCAGGCGGAAGTGTTCATGAATAAATAGTAAAGCCAACTTGGGAGCCGTTGGTAAACCGGTCAACGGAACAAAATGTGCCATTTTTGAAAAGCGGTCAATAATCACCCAGATGGTATTGTAACCCTTGGAGAGAGGTAATTCGGTAATAAAGTCCATAGAAATATGGGTCCAGGGTTTCTTAGGAATAGACAGTGGACGAAGCAACCCCGCAAGAGGCAGACGAAGAGTTTTGTGCTGAGCACATTGAGGACATGAATTGACAAAATCTTGTATATCCTTCTTCATGGTGTCCCACCAATATGACCTTCGTAGAAATTCACACATTTTTTGAACTCCAGGATGACCAGAAAACTTGGAGATATGAGCCCACTGCAGTAACTTTGGTCGAAATTCAACTGGTACAGACATTCTCCCAGGAGGAGGACCCAGAGAGGTGGGAGCTGCGGAAATAGAGACTGAACTGAGAATTAAACTCTTTTCAAAGGAATTCTCCTCTTCCGAGGCCGTTAAAGAACGAGACAGAGCATCAGCCTTAGCGTTAAGAGTCCCGGCCCGGTACTTAATAACGAACGAGAACAGAGTGAAGATGAGCGCCCATCTAGCTTGACGGGGATGCAAGCACTGGGCCATCTTGATATACAACAAGTTCTTGTGATCGGTGTAAATAGTAATTAGGTGTTTAGCACCTTCCAATAAGTACCTCCATTCTTCTAGGGCAGATTTTACTGCTAAAAATTCCTGATCTCCAATGGTGTAGTTTGTTCAGCAGGAGAGAACTTACGAGAATGGAAACCACATGGATGTAACTTCTCATCAGAAGAGTACTGTGAAAGGACGGCACCGATGCCTACTGAGGAAGCATCGACTTTCAAGAAGAATGGTTTTGAGAAATTCGGTTGTTGGAGTACCGGAGCAGACATTTCAACCGGGCAAACGCTTCTACAGCTTCGGAAGACCAGAGACTTGGGTCAGACCCCTTTTTGGTTAGGGCAGTAATGGGTGCAACGATGGTAGAAAATCCCTTAATGAATTTCCGGTAGTAATTTGCAAAGGCCAGGAATCTTTGTACCGCTTTCAAGGAGAGAGGCTGAGTCCAGTCCCGAATGGCAGTGAGTTTCTCCGGATCCATGTGAAGCTCCGTACCCGAGATGACATAACCGAGGAACGGAATCAAAGGGACCTCAAAGATACATTTGGAAATCTTGCCGCAGAGACGATTCCTTTGTGTTATGCACACCAGTGCCTGCAGGAATGTACTGGTGTCTGAACTGTTATGCACACCAGTGCCTGCAGGAATGTACTGGTGTCTGAACTGTTATGCACACCAGTGCCTGCAGGAATGTACTGGTGTCTGAACGGATAGGGATGCAAAACAAATGAACTCACAGACAGACTGGGGAATATGACATTACGTACACAGAAGGTGATAGGGTAACAAAATAAACACAAAGTGAACAGAGAAGCCCAGAGGCTAAGAAACTGGGTGTCTCCCTATTATTAGGAATGCTCAGATGAAAAAAGCAAGATGTTGTGTTTTAATACGTAGAGAACCCGAAATGCTGTTGCTAAGGGCAACAGCAAAACCCTAAAGGGTTACCAACGGGTGTGGCAGTAAACTCCTTGGTCAGAGATGGAATGATAGACACAAGGAGAGTCTCCACAATCCTAATCCTAACTTGCAGTGCACAGGTTCAGCTTACTGCCACTAAACTGAATACCTGAACACCTTGCACAGTGAGACAGGATTTAGGCAGGCAGTCTGAGAATACAGCCGCAAACCTGCTAAGTTCACAGAGTAGCAAAAGAACCCCAGCAGGTTAAACGACTGACTCCAGTCTTACTGCTAGGTCTGGATTGGCAGAGTGTAGTACCAAATCCCCAGGCCTATTTGCAGTAAGCAACAACAAATACAAAGCTACACAGTACTGGCTAACTTTCAGGAACTGACTAACCAACAAAGATTCAGCAGCATCTGCTTAACCTGAGAAGAGGCCTTATAAAGCAGGTGCTGTCCACGCCCCACTCAGACCTCACAGACTGTGAGCACAAAAACCAGCACCGGATCCCCTGCCGTGCACAGAGCCTGTAACCACTGCACAGCAAAAGACCCGAACCGGAGTATCAGCTGCGCTCAGGTTACTCCGCTAGCACTTGTCTCCCGGTTGCCATGACGACGTGGCAGCACAGGGCAGGAGACCCTAACAGTACCCCCCCTCTGACGAGGGGTCAAAGAACCCCTACCACCGGGTTTATCGGGGAACTGCGAGAAGAAAGAGCGTATCAATCTGGGGGCATGAAGATCACAACTGCGCACCCACGACCGCTCCTCCGGGCCATACCCCTTCCAGTGCACCAAAAATGACAGCCGACCCCGAACCATCTTGGAGTCAAGAATCCTTTCAACAACAAACTCCTTCTGGCCACGTATCAGAAGAGGAGAAGGTCTTCCACTGGAAGAAGGATTACTAATCGCCCGTTTTAAAAGGGAACAATGAAATGTTTTATTGATACCCAAAGAACGGGGCAGGTCTAACTGAAATGCCACCAGATTGATTACCCTGGTGATCTTATAAGGGCCGATGAACCGGGGGCCTAACTTATGAGATGGCTGTCTCAACTTCAAATTCTTGGTAGACAACCAGACGAAGTCTCCTAATTTGAAGCTGCAGGGTCTTTTCCGCTTATCAAAAACCCTTTTGGTCACTAATGACACAGACACAAGGGCTTTCTTCACTTTCCTCCAAATACCTCTAAGGACAGAAACCACAGAGGAACCACCAGGCGTGGAGTCCAGGGGGTCAAAAGAATTGGCCTTAGGATGATGCCCATACACACAAAGGAAGGGAGAGATCCCTGTAGCAGAGTGAGCCGCGTTGTTATAGGCAAACTCCGCCATGGACAGATGAGCAACCCAGTCAGTCTGACACTTGGAGACATAACACCTGAGGAACTGCTCCAAGGACTGGTTCACCCTTTCAGTCTGCCCATTAGTCTGCGGATGGTAGCCTGACGACAAGCTGACAGAAATCTGGAGATCGGAACAAAATGCCCTCCAGAATTTGGCCACAAACTGGGATCCGCGGTCAGAGACCACATCAAGTGGCAACCCGTGGAGACGCACAACATGCAGCATAAATAATTCAGACAGGCGTCTGGCCGATGGCAGCCCAACCAGTGGAACGAAGTGCGCCATCTTCGAAAACCTGTCAACGACAACCCAGATGGCTGTCATCCCCGAGGATTTGGGCAAGTCCACCACAAAATCCATTGAAATGTGGGTCCATGGCTTAGATGGGATAGAGAGTGGATGTAATGGGCCAACAGGAACCCCTCTAGGAGTCTTATTTCGGGCACAGATGTCACATGCCCGAACCCACTGACCCACATCCTTAGCCACCGAGGGCCACCACACCGCCCTAGATAGCAACTCCCGAGTTCTGGCAATACCCGGGTGACGTGCCGACTTCTTGGCATGGAATTCCAGGAACACTCGCTGTCTTAACCTAGGAGGCACAAACAAAAGACCTACCGGAAGGTCTGGAGGAGCCTGCTCCTGTGCTCTAAGGACTAATGACAAGAGGTCCTGGGTAATGCCCACTTTAATACATGATGGGGACACAATGGGCAACGGCTCCTCGGTGGTCTCCTGGATTGGAGCAAAACTCCGCGAGAGCGCATCAGCCTTGATGTTTTTTGACCCAGGGCGATATGTTATCAAAAAATTAAAGCGAGCAAAAAACAAAGCCCATCGTGCCTGCCTGGCATTGAGACGCTTCGCTGACTCTAAATATGCCAGATTCTTATGGTCGGTGAGAATTGAAACCACAAACTTAGCCTCCTCAAGCCAGTGTCTCCACTCCTCGAGTGCATCCTTAATAGCCAACAATTCCCGGTTACCCACGTCATAATTCATCTCGGCAGGCGAAAATTTACGGGAAAAGTAAGCACAGGGATGAAGGCGATTATCAGACACTCCCATCTGAGAGAGCACTGCCCCAATACCCATCTCAGAGGCATCCACCTCCACCACAAAAGGACGCTCTGGATCTGGGTGTCGCAGCACCTTGGCCGAGACAAATGCCCTTTTGAGACGGGCAAAAGCCGCTTTAGCCTCACAAGACCAGTGAGCAACATCCGCCCCTTTCTTAGTGAGTGCCACCAAGGGCGCCACTATAGACGAAAATCCAGCGATAAATCGTCTATAAAAATTTGCAAAGCCCAGGAAACGCTGAAGCGCCTTCAAACTAGTGGGCTGCACCCAATCCAGGACTGCCTGCACCTTGGAACCCTCCATTTGGAAACCTTCTGGGGAGATAATATATCCTAGAAATGCGATTTTCTGAACTTCAAATTCGCACTTCTCCAGCTTCGCCCCAAGCCGGTGGTCTCTGAGTTTCTGGAGGACTAAGCGTACATGCTTCCGATGTTCCTCCAGGGAATGGGAGAAGATTAGGATGTCATCTAAGTATACAACTAAGAATCTATCCAAATATTCCCTGAGTACATCGTTCATGAAATCCTGGAAGACTGCCGGGGCATTACAGAGCCCAAAAGGCATCACCAAATATTCATAATGCCCTGAGTGGGTATTAAAGGCAGTCTTCCATTCATCCCCCTCTTTTATTCGGATTAGATTGTACGCCCCGCGTAGGTCAATCTTAGAAAAAATGGTGGCAGTACGAAGCTGGTCAAACAAGACCGAAATGAGAGGCAGTGGGTATGAGTTTTTAATCGTGATACGGTTCAATTCCCTGAAGTCGATGCAGGGTCGCAACGAACCGTCCTTTTTACCCACGAAGAAGAACCCCGACCCAACTGGAGACTGTGAAGGTCTGATAAATCCCTTAGCCAAGTTCTCCTGAATGTACTCTGCCATAGCCTGAGTCTCAGGACGTGACAGGGAGTACAACCTGCTCTTGGGAAGCTTAGCATTTGGCAACAAATCAATGGCACAGTCATAGGGGCGATGGGGAGGTAGTACCTCTGCAACTTTTTTGGAGAACACGTCCGCAAAATCTGCATAACACCCTGGCAATCCTGGCAAACTTAGCTGCGAGAGCCTGACTGGAAGGCTCAAGCAACTCCTGAAACAATCAGTACCCCAACTAAGAATCTCCCCAGAGACCCAGTCAAATTGAGGATTGTAGGCCCTTAACCAGGGTAACCCCAACACCAATGGGGCAAAAGTACAGACAGTCACATAAAAGGACAATTTTTCAGAGTGTGTGGCTCCAATAAACAAAGAAATCTGGCTAGTGCAAGAGGTAATTTTACCTTGGGATAATGGTTCCCCGTTTAACCCACAAATCTCAATTTCCGATGCCAAGGGTACTAAGGGAACAGAGTGTTTCAGGGCGAATTGGCGGTCCATAAAAACCCCGTCGGCCCCACTGTCCACAAAGGCCTCAGTCTTGACAGTTTGACCGAGGATCTTCAAGGTCACCGGAATGATAAAAGTCTTCTTGGGAAATTCTGACTTCTGGCCTGACAGGATATTTCCCATCACCCTCAGGCCCTGAAGTTTTCCGGCTTTTCTGGGCATGATACTACCACATGACCTTTATTCCCACAGTACAAACACAACCCCTGCTGTCTCCTCCGCGTCTTCTCACGCGAGGAGAGGCGGGTAGCCCCAATCTGCATAGGCTCCTCGGAAAATTCCTCAGAGTCTGAGGTTCCCTTGGGAAAGAAGGAAACCTCGGTCTCCCTTTCAAGCCTACGCTCTCTCAGCCGTCTATCCACCCGGATGGATAACTGCATGAGCTGATCCAAGCTATCAGGCAAGGGATATTGTACCAGTTGGTCTTTTATCTGGTTAGAAAGACCTATTCGGTACTGGTGTCTCAGGGCTGGGTCATTCCACTGGGTATCATGGGCCAACCTCCGAAACTCCGTACAGTAAACCTCAACTGGCCTTCGCCCTTGCTTAAGGATCGAAATCTGAGCCTCGGCTGAGGCCGTCTTGTCAGGGTCATCATACAACATGCCCAGTGCCGTAAAAAAAGCATCAACACTTTTAAGCGACGGACAGTCAGGCTGCAACCCATATGCCGAGACCTGTGGGTCTCCTTGTAGCAAGGAAATCACTATGCCCACCCGCTGAATCTCCGACCCTGAAGACTGAGGCCTAAGCCAGAAGTACAGCTTGCAGCTCTCCTTGAAACAAAAGAACTGCGAGCGATCTCCAGAAAAACGATCCGGGAGATTTACTTTCGGCTCCTTAACCCCTGAAGGTGCTGCTGCTGCGGGAGTTCTGCCAGCGGCCTGGGAGGTGTGCATTTTAATGAACAAATCATTAAATTGTCGAGTCAGGACCTGCACCTGATCGACCACCTGTTGCAACGTATTTTGAGGGGTATGCTCCATATTCCCACAAAATTTCAACAGCAGTATTAGGCTGCTGAATATGTTATGCACACCAGTGCCTGCAGGAATGTACTGGTGTCTGAACTGTTATGCACACCAGTGCCTGCAGGAATGTACTGGTGTCTGAACGGATAGGGATGCAAAACAAATGAACTCACAGACAGACTGGGGAATATGACATTACGTACACAGAAGATGATAGGGTAACAAAATAAACACAAAGTGAACAGAGAAGCCCAGAGGCTAAGAAACTGGGTGTCTCCCTATTATTAGGAATGCTCAGATGAAAAAAGCAAGATGTTGTGTTTTAATACGTAGAGAACCCGAAATGCTGTTGCTAAGGGCAACAGCATAACCCTAAAGGGTTACCAACGGGTGTGGCAGTAAACTCCTTGGTCAGAGATGGAATGATAGACACAAGGAGAGTCTCCACAATCCTAATCCTAACTTGCAGTGCACAGGTTCAGCTTACTGCCACTAAACTGAATACCTGAACACCTTGCACAGTGAGACAGGATTTAGGCAGGCAGTCTGAGAATACAGCCGCAAACCTGCTAAGTTCACAGAGTAGCAAAAGAACCCCAGCAGGTTAAACGACTGACTCCAGTCTTACTGCTAGGTCTGGATTGGCAGAGTGTAGTACCAAATCCCCAGGCCTATTTGCAGTAAGCAACAACAAATACAAAGCTACACAGTACTGGCTAACTTTCAGGAAATGACTAACCAACAAAGATTCAGCAGCATCTGCTTAACCTGAGAAGAGGCCTTATAAAGCAGGTGCTGTCCACGCCCCACTCAGACCTCACAGACTGTGAGCACAAAAACCAGCACCGGATCCCCTGCCGTGCACAGAGCCTGTAACCACTGCACAGCAAAAGACCCGAACCGGAGTATCAGCTGCGCTCAGGTTACTCCGCTAGCACTTGTCTCCCGGTTGCCATGACGACGTGGCAGCACAGGGCAGGAGACCCTAACACTTTGTAAGTGAAGAAGTACTTCTTTGACCTGTACTCTGTGCTCTGCAAGATTCTTAGAAAATATCAGAATGTCATCCAAGTACACCACTACGCTTTGGTATAACATATCTCAGAAGATTTCATTTACAAATCCCTGAAAAACGGCAGGGGCATTGCTGAAGCCAAACGGCATTACCAGATATTTAAAAGTTCCAATACTGGTCAAGCAAGAAGCTTCCACCAGATCTGGAGGGTAACCCGCACCGAGATATGTAAGTTATAATGTAAATCACAATGTTGGAGTGCCTATTGTCATATCTAATTAAACCCTATTTTAGGGATTCGCATATATATATATATATATATATATATATATATATATATATATATATATATTTAAATATATATATGAGAAAAGATTTGAAGGCTCATAAAGGTGCTACCAACTGGTTTAAACAAGGATATGGAATCAAATCCCCATAGAAAGGGGAAAAGGGGAAAGAAACCAGATAAAATTTAAGGTGCACTCATCCAACTGATAAATCTTGATATGATTGTTATTGTGAAACATGTATATCCACAGCAGCAATATCAAATAAAGGCTTAAATGCTCAATAACCTAAATCGATGTAGAAGTTTATTTTATTATATATTTATATTGGACTTAATTGTCCTTTATTGAGAATAGAGCAAAATATTAAAATTCATAGAATAAGAGAAAAAGAATAGAAGGTGACAGAAATTGAACTATGTGTGAATAAAGATTTAAAAACAAAGCTAATGTGTTTTTCCCTTCATATGTTTTACTGTGTTTATTTCAATTGTGCACTCACATACATATATTTGTGCAGCACTGTATCAGTGCTATATTCATATGAGACCTGCAATCTTCATATTCACTGGATCCTGTTATGCTGTGATAGAGGGAAATATGCTGTCTTCCTTTACAGTCACAAACTGTTACATCAAATTGTGACCAAGTTTTTAGAAATGTGCAACAATAAATCTCCACTCCTGCCCTTAAGGCTGTAATTATGGTAACTTGATTCTAATGTTATGAATTGAGGAGTGAAACAATGTTGCTAAATATGTGACTTGTGCCTGAAATCCTAGAGTGTCATACAATGCAAAAAATGCTGGTATGATATTATATAAATAAACTAAGTGTTAGAGAGAACTAATGGGGATAAGCCTTGGTAAATAGTCTCACTGCCCTGTGTTCAAAGCTGTCTACTTTATAAATCTTAATAATCTCTGACACCAACTACTGCTATTAATAATGCATGAATAAATGTGCAGGAAAGATGTGTTTAGTATATCCCATATGATGTCAGTCCACAGTGTTCTACACCGTATGTATAAGTTGGTATTACGTATAAATTTAGCAGCAGTTGTTTTTGGTACTAAGCAATATTAAATTGTTTCCATGCAGGACATATTGATAGCACTTAAATATTGCTAACCGTGTTCAAATGAATTATAATCTGTATAGGTACCAGAGGATCGTGCCCCTGTTTATAGATTGACTGCAGTATATATACAATAGCACTAAATATCCGCTAAGCACAGAGACAGTATTATATGGGAGAAATTTTAGAGAGAGATCATTTCATTTTATCCCATATCTGGCATTAACCCCCGTTGTCTCTCTTATTTGATATTAATGAAAGCTGACCCACAGCATATGGATAGAGTATCGGTAAATATGAATGCGTTCAAAGATTCCTCTATGACATGAGCAGGTTTGGCTCCTAATCACACACTATAGGTCTCGAATGTATGTTGTACACCATTTGCACATTTTAAATATTGTTACTAATACGGGAACACATTGCTAAAGCCTATGCGCATTTCACTCCGATTGAGCTTCCTCAGGGCACTACATTCGAGACCTATAGTGTGTGATTAGGAGCCAAACCTGCTCATGTCATAGAGGAATCTTTGAACGCATTCATATTTACCGATACTCTATCCATATGCTGTGGGTCAGCTTTCATTAATATCAAATAAGAGAGACAACGGGGGTTAATGCCAGATATGGGATAAAATGAAATGATCTCTCTCTAAAATGTCTCACATATAATACTGTCTCTGTGCTTAGCGGATATTTAGTGCTATTGTATATATACTGCAGTCAATCTATAAACAGGGGCACGATCCTCTGGTACCTATACAGATTATAATTCATTTGAACACGGTTAGCAATATTTAAGTGCTATCAATATGTCCTGCATGGAAACAATTTAATATTGCTTAGTACCAGAAACAACTGCTGCTAAATTTATACGTAATACCAACTTATACATACGGTGTAGAACACTGTGGACTGACATCATATGGGATATACTAAACCCATCTTTCCTGCACATTTATTCATGCATTATTAATAGCAGTAGTTGGTGTCAGAGATTATTAAGATTTATAAAGTAGACAGCTTTGAACACAGGGCAGTGAGACTATTTACCAAGGCTTATCCCCATTAGTTCTCTCTAACACTTAGTTAATTTACATAATATCATACCAGCATTTTTTGCACTGTATGACACTCTAGGATTTCAGGCACAAGTCACATATTTAGCAACATTGTTTCACTCCTCAATTCATAACATTAGAATCAAGTTACCATAATTACAGCCTTAAGGGCAGGAGTGGAGATTTATTGTTGCACATTTCTAAAAACTTGGTTACAATTTGATGTAACAGTTTGTGACTCTAAAGGAAGACAGCATATTTCCCTCTATCACAGCATAACAGGATCCAGTGAATATGAAGATTGCAGATCTCATATGAATATAGCACTGATACAGTGCTGCACAAACATATGTATGTGAGTGCACAATTGAAATAAACACAGTAAAACATATGAAGGGAAAAACACATTAGCTTTGTTTTTAAATCTTTATTCACACATAGTTCAATTTCTGTCACCTTCTATTCTTTTTCTCTTATTCTATGAATTTTAATATTTCGCTCTATTCTCAATAAAGGACAATTAAGTCCCATATAAATATATAATAAAATAAACTTCTACATCGATTTAGGTTATTGAGCATTTAAGCCTTTATTTGATATTGCTGCTGTGGATATACATGTTTCACAATAACAATCATATCAAGATTTATCAGTTGGATGAGTGCACCTTAAATTTTATCTGGTTTCTTTCCCTTTTCCCCTTTCTATGGGGATTTGATTCCATTACCAGATATTTGTAATGCCCGTCCCTGGTATTGAAGGCCGTCTTCTATTCGTCCCCCGTCGGATACGTATCAGATTATAAACTCCTCTTAAGTCGAGCTTAGTGAAGACGTGGGCTCCATGAACCCTATAAAATAGCTCAGTAATTAGCGGCAAAGGGTATTTGTTCTTAACGGTGATATCGTTTAAGCCACGATAATCAATACATGGTCTTAACCCCCCGTCCTTCTTCTTCACGAAAAAGAAACCAGCTCCAGCCGGGGAGGTAGAGGGGCGAATGAATCCTTTCAGTAGATTAGATTTGATATAGTCCGACATAGCTTGGGTCTCGGGTAATGACTAGGGATATGTGCGTCCCCGGGGTGGCATTTTCCCTGGGATAAGCTCAATGGGACAGTCCCATGGTCTATGGGGTGGTAACTGATCAGCCGCCTGTTCTGAGAACACATCTGTGAACTCCCGATAGGCCTCCAGAATGAGCTCCTCATCTGACTTGGAAGATGCATGGAGCAGGTAAACAGGAGTGAGACAATTAGAGTGACAATACGAACTCCAGGACAATATTTGTGACGATTTCCATTCGACGTGAGGGTTGTGAATTTTAAGCCAAGGTAGACCAAGAACAAGATCGTGAGGCATCTCCAGAATTACTAGAAACTCCAAATGTTCTTGATGCAGAGCTCTGACCTGCAGCTTGATTGGCTCTGTGCGACTTGTAATAAGACCATTAGATATTTTGGTACCATTGATGTCAGTCAACGTTATAGGTCATTTGACAGACTGTAACTGTAAACCCAGACTCTGAACACAAGAAAGAGAAACAAAATTCCCTGCAGCCCCAGAGTCCAGCAGGGCCTTAACAGGTTTGGCTATAGACGCAGAAAACAGAGACACAGAGAGTAAACAATCCACTGTTGGAGAAGATTTAGATGTAACCCCTAACTTGACTCCTCCGTAACAAGCTAGGCCTGCCCGTTTCCCGGACGGGACTTGCAGAACTTGATAAAGTGATCCGCGGCTCCACAGTAGAGGCAGAGTTTACCCTCACGACGGCGCTGTCGTTCCTCCGGGGACAGCCGGGACCGGTTGATTTGCATGGGTTCGTCCGGACTCGGGGTAACTGTTTGCTTAGGTGGGAGAAGCCGGAATCTGGATCGATCCGACCGACTACGTTCGCCACCTCGATCCTGCATGCGAAGATCGACCTTGACACAGAGTGAGGTCAACTCTTCTAAAGGATCCGGCAGATCCCTAGTGACCAGCTCGTCCTTCAGACGGTCAGAGAGCCCGTTCCAGAAAGCGGCCCTGAGAGCATCATTATTCCAGCGTAGTTCTGAGGCAATGGTCTGGAAGTGAACCACATACTGTCCCACAGAACGGGAGCCTTGATGGACTCGAAGCAGGTCCGAGGAAGCAGCGGTCGTTCTGCCGGGCTCATCAAAAATCCTTCGGAATGACGCGATGAAATTAGTGTAACTGGAAACCAATGGGTCAGATCGTTCCCACAACGGAGACACCCAATCCAACGCTGAACCTTCAAGCAAGGAAATAATGTATGCCACTTTGGACCGATCCGTGGGGAAATTGTGTGAGAGAAGTTCAAAATGCACCTCGCATTGGTTGAGAAAACCACAGCAATTCTTTGGATTCCCATTATAGCGAGAGGGAGTGGAAAGCTGAAGGCGTGACCTGGTTCCAGACGAGGATTGAACATTACTGGAGACAACTACTGGAGTGGGTACTGGAGCAGGAGCCGGAACTACTGAAGCCAGGGAGGCCTGAATTTGATCCAGCTGGCTGGATAATTCCTGGAGATACTGCATCACCTGGCTCTGTGCCACCTCCTGACTCTGAACTCGGGAAGCCAAGTTTTGGATGGCGCTTGACTCTGGGTTCCGATCCCCCGGGTCCATGTGGCCTGAGTATACTGTCACTGACCTGGGTTGGTAGTGTTGAGAACTCGGGGGTTCTTCCGATCATCCGGAAGAGGAACCACAGCTGGGCCGGAGCAGGGATGGCCGGATGTAGGTTTTCCTCATGCAGAACTCAGCCGTTGTAACCGACGTGTAATGCTAAAGAATTAGTTGTGGCCAAGACTTGGGGGCGATGCTGAAGTACCCAGAAGAATGAAGAACTTGTGAGCGATGTTGAAGAAATGAATGAAGATTTGAGAATGATGTTGAAGCACACAGAAGAATGAAGAACTTGTGAGCGATGCTGAAGAAATAAATGAGGATTTGAGATTCAGTGTAACTCTGGAAGTTTGGGAGGCGTTCCACTTAGGGATACCCTGTAATACTGGAAGCACAGAAGGTGTCCCTCTGAGAGATACACTGTAACGCTGGTAACGCAGAGAATGTCCCACTGAGTGATACACTGTAACGCTGGTAGCACAGGGAAGGTTCCACTGAGTGATACACTGTAACGCTGGTAGCACGGGGAAGGTTCCACTGAGTGATACGCTGTAATACTGGTAGCACAGGGAATGTCCCACTGAGAGATACTCTGTAACGCTGGTAGCACAGGGAATGTCCCACTGAAAGATACTCTGTAATGCTGGTAGCACAGGGAATGTCCCACTGAAAGATACTCTGTAATGCTGGTAGCACAGGGAATGTCCCACTGAAAGATACTCTGTAACGCTGGTAGCACAGGGAATATCCCACTGAAAGATACTCTGTAACGCTGGTAGCACAGGGAATGTCCCACTGAAAGATACTCTGTAATGCTGGTAGCACAGGGAATGTCCCACTGAAAGATACTCTGTAACGCTGGTAGCACAGGGAATATCCCACTGAAAGATACTCTGTAACACTGGAACACAGGAGACGTTCAGCTTGAGAACACGCTGAACGCTGCTAGCACTGGTGATCATTGGAAAGACGATACTCAGGCGCCGGGGCTCTGTACGGCGTCTGCCTTTGAACTTCCCGCCTTCTCCCGATTGGCGGAAGGGGCCGATGACGTCACCCGCTCACCACACTCTCGTGGATGCCGGGCGCAATGGCGGTGCCCACACCCCGGGAACCCGCCGGAAGCAGCGCCAGCAAGACGCGACGACCCTGAGCCCACCGGGGGTGACGACCGCCGGGAGACCCAGCGCACCCGGAGCGGTAAGCGCGGCAGCCGCAGCACCGTGAGTGTGACACTCCCCATTTCTTTTTCTTTTTTTCCTGGTTCTCCCCTTTCTTCTTTCTGTATCCCTCCCCCTTCCGTGATTCACGGAATTATACTCTTAATAAAAAACTATTGATGACAGCAAAATAAAAATAATAATATAAGCTATATAACTCGACACTTTGTTATAATAAAAAAAAAATTACTCTTTTTTATACAAACTGTGTGCGCTTTACTCCACTGCGCCTTTGTTGACATAATAAATATAAGCAGTGTGACTCACTGCTTTGTGTTGTCATTTTCAAAAAATAAATAACTGCTCTTTTTTATGCAAGCTGTGTGCGCTGTAGGCAACTGCACCTTTGTTGACATGAAAAATATAAGCACCTTTGTTGGCATGATATATATAAGCAGTGTGATTTACCACTGTGAGTTGTCATTTTCAAAAAAGTAAAAAAGATTTGGTATCACTTACAAAGTAAAACCATGCCTTGTAAGTGATTGCCCTTTAAAAAAAATCCTGCATGGCCACCAAACTTGGGCGGTATTACATCCAGCCCTAAGGCTCAAACTGTGTTTTCAGAAATCCCTCAGGAGTGTCTAGAGGTGTCCACGTTAGCTATGTGTGAACCTGACATTTCTCACACTGTCCTCATAGAGATGCCTCTTTTGCCTCCTTCGACTATTTCTGCACCATCTGAACATGTGGAGAGCAGGACAAGTAAAGATGTTGATGAGGACATAATAGAAATTGAGGATGCTTGTGTGGAAATGGAATAGGATGAGGGGGATAATTGTGTATTACTTCTGTCTGACACTACTGAGGATGAGGTTGGGGATATTGATGATGTTGTGTAAGTCAGCCACCACTGGCTGCAGTTCTTGCACATGATAGAAAGGAAGTGATTGTGATGCCTGGGCCAAAAATGCCACCTCTTGTGTGTGGGATTATTTTTGCCCAAATCCTGACAATGTTTGTGAAGGCATTTGCATTTGTGAGGCCAAAGGTAGAAGAAGTAGGGACATTAATCATCTAGGCACTTCCTCCATGTTACGTCAGTTGCTGTGAGTTCATGAAATGTATTTTACACAAAAGTGTCAGTCCCTGTCGCTGAAGAATTTGGTTTGTTAAACTGTGCTTGTCCTTTTTAATATCCAACATAAAAGTGGGTGGGTGGGGAGGCATAAGGACAATTCCATCATCCACCACTTTCTTTTCCTAATGGGCTGGGGACAGTCTTTGCATTACTAATTTGCAACACATTTTTAAATAGAGATAACTGCTGTATGTTTGTGCCGCAGCTTTGCTGCTTCATTTAGCCAGCCAGCCTTTGGCCAATATTGGTGAAGAATATTGTGAACTGTGAGGTGGTTATTTTAGCTGGGTTTTTTTTATTATTTATTGATAAAAACAACAGATCCAAAACCAAAACATAAAGTTAATAGAAACAAAAACAAAACCAAATTACAGGGGTCGGCGCACAGTTTATGTAAATCAAAAAGCATATTAACGGGAAAACACAGGATTTGTAGAGCAGGATTTCCAAATTCTTGTTTTTCGAACTAGTGCAGTCAGCTTGTCTCTTCACTCCACCTCTTCAAACATAACTAAGTAAAAAAGAAAAAAGAAAAAAAAAAGAAAAAAGCTAAATAAATAAATCCATAATAAATCACTGTACTTTTTTTTTTTTAAACAAAATATATTATAAATTTACCTGAAAAAAACTGTCTTTCTCTGGTATATGAAAATCAATAAAAATCTGAATAAAACAAAAAAAAAAATCAGTCTTTCAAGATATTTATTGAAGTATCACATTGTGAAATATTACAATGACCATAGGTGTGCGCAGGGGGGGTGTCTGGTGCGCACAGGCACCCCCTAATGTCTGGCACCCCGAACTCACATGCCTGATGCAGCGATTGCCGAGCAAGCTGATTACTGCCCCCTCTGCGCTGCACCCTGTCAGTACTGTATTACTGACCTGACACCTGGGTTAATCAAGGGTGCCACTGCCACCGGCTTTCAAACTCCCGGCTCCACCTCCATGTACAAAAACAGCGTGATGTGATGTGATTACGTCATGCTGCTCGCACGCCCACCCGCCACATGCCCACCTCTCTCCTTCTATGCTATGCCAGTGCCAGCCACTGATGAGGATCAGCATGCAGCCAGCGTTCCTCTTAGGAAGACAAATTCAATACTGGCAGGCGGTCGGCAGCAACATTGACACGTCACTCGTTTTTCCAGCAGCAGCAGTACTAGTCTGCGACTGTCAGTGTCAGTGAGTGACTGACTTGTAAGTAAGTTGCTGCAGCTTGCAGGGGAAAGAGAGGGGGAGCCAGACCAGGCTGAGGAGGAGCAGTGTAATTGCAGTAAGTGCCATCAGGGGTGTTTGTTTGGTGCACACCACAACATCTGACAATGTATCTGCTTTATTAGGATTGGTACAAGGGTGCATATTTTATATTGCATTGACCGTCAATAGATGGTGCTAGACACGCCCAAAAGGTGGTGCTAGACACACCCCTCCGACGGTGCACCCCCTAATAAAATGGTCTGCGCACACCTATGATTATATAGGAGATATATCAGCAGCACCCTACTGAGTAATGTCAATCCTATTGAGCAGCACAGTGTTAGCGGTAAGTGCTGTCGACAGCTGAATGGATTTAATTCAATAGAGCCAATAATGTACACCTATTTGGAGCAGACTTTCCATGTGGGAGGGTCCCATTTTTTTGCCTGAATCTCCCCCCCCCGCCTTGCAAATTGAATTGCAGATCCCAGATTCCCAATTAACCCCCCACTCCCCCGCTGCAGGGGAGACGCCATGCTGTTTAAAGGCTGGCCACTAACACCTCCGCAGGATCGCGAATAGCGGTGGAGGCCTAGCACAGTAGCGCTAGCCCATTGGGCAAGGTCTCACTTGGCTAGACTGTGTCTCGGTAGCGGCGGGAGAGTCAGCAGTGGCCTTCTCTCACCCCTAAGGTGGCCGATATAAAAAAATTATTAAGAACATTAAAGTTTAAACTTCAAAGTAGTAGTAGCCAACAGGACCAGATGATTACTGACACATATATTGTATGTGTGTGTGTGTCACATATACTGTATGTGTATAATGATGTAGGTGTGATGTCAGTGTGTAGCTCTGCTACCGCAATGACGATCCACGCGGCACATTACAGTGTAATCTATAATCTCTGAAGTAGGCAAGTATGCCTCGGCATGCTGTGTCAGTCAGTGTTGTGCCGGGCGTGTGACCTGTCTTGATGGCACAAGCACAGAGAGAGGAGCCGGCCAGGAATACGCGCCAGTGGAGTGAAGAGGGTGCGGGCTCGTAGTGGTAAGTGCTGCTGGGGCAGCATTTTCTTAAACTGATCGGGCGGGATTGGGTTGGTGTGCAGCAGCAGTGGCATACACCGATTGGGGTAGGGGGGAGCGAGTATGGTGCACGGCTGCGACACACACAGCAAGCATGCTAATATTAACTCTAAATACAACCCTAACCACTCACCCTATACCCAACTCTAACCCTAAACCATAACTCTAAACCCTAAACATTAACCACCAAACCGTAACCTTAAACTGTAAACCCTAATCCTAAACACTAACCCTAAACCCTAATTCCAACTCTAAACTTGACCCTAGACCCAGGCCCGGCGCAACCCGCTCAGCAAAGGGATGCAAAGCAGGGAGGCGCCAGGCTCTCCCTGCTTTGCATCCCCGCTATTGCACTGCCCTGTCCCCTCTGCTGCTGCTGGCTGCTGCGCCTGTCACACTGACAGGCAGCACTTGACGCCACTGTGCGCTGTAATGTGAGTAATGGATGCCGATGGGCGCTGTAATGTGAGTTACGGATATCGCTGTTCAGTGTAATGTAGTAACGGATGCTGCTGAGCGGTGTAATGTGAGTAACGGATGCTGCTGGGCGGTGTAATGTGAGTAACGAATGTCGATGGGCGGTGTAATGTAGTAACGGATGCTACTGTGCGCTGTAATGTGAGTAACAAATGTCACTATGCGTTGTAATGTGAGTAACGGACGTCAATGTGCATGATACAATCAGTTTGTGGAAGGGGGCCCCAAATTAGTGTCTTGCTTAGGGCCCCATGAGGTCTAAATCCTCCTCTGATAGTGTACGCCTAGTATCGCTGTCACTAATCTAATTAGGGGGTCTATTCATGAAACAGTGAAAAGTGTGGAGAAGTGAGCCAGTGTTAAGGTAACATTTATAATTTGCGGCCCTCATTCCGAGTTGTTCGCTCGGTATTTTTCATCGCATCGCAGTGAAAATCCGCTTAGTACGCATGCGCAATGTTCGCACTGCGACTGCGCCAAGTAACTTTACTATGAAGAAAGTAATTTTACTCACGGCTTTTTCTTCGCTCCGGCGATCATAATGTGATTGACAGGAAATGGGTGTTACTGGGCGGAAACACGGCGTTTCAGGGGCGTGTGGCTGAAAACGCTACCGTTTCCGGAAAAAACGCAGGAGTGGCCGGGGAAACGGTGGGAGTGCCTGGGCGAACGCTGGGTGTGTTTGTGACGTCAACCAGGAACGACAAGCACTGAAATGATCGCACAGGCAGAGTAAGTCTGGAGCTACTCTGAAACTGCTAAGTAGTTAGTAATCGCAATATTGCGAATACATCGGTAGCAATTTTAAGAAGCTAAGATTCACTCCCAGTAGGCGGCGGCTTAGCGTGTGTAACTCTGCTAAATTCGCCTTGCGACCGATCAACTCGGAATGAGGGCCTGCATACTATACAATTGTACAAAGCAGCTGATTGGTTGCCATGGGCAACTTCTCCACAGGCTCACTTCTCCGCACTTTTCACTGCTTCATGAATAGACCCCTAGGTCCCGTTCAGGATCACTTAAACACGTGTGCGGCAACGGATGTTATTACTTAGCCGTCTCTGGCGTTCATGTCTGTCCGGAGGCGGCTGTTAAATTGCCGTCCCTGGCACTGTGTACGCTTCTACAGCGGCAATTGCCGTTGTGCCGCCTCACACACTAACAGTCTGGCTCGGCATCTGGTTACTACAACTTTCCAATGTACACACATTTAGGGCTATCGCCTGTAACAACAATGGGTAGCAATATAAAAACATGGACACATTAACAATCGTTTCGCATTTCTGCTTTATCATAGGAAACCCAGATGTCGGTCTCAGGGGAGCTATATAGCCGTCATCAGTCAATCATTCGTTATCACTTTTGAGTGACATTCTCTTCCGCCAATTACAATTTTTCTTCTATCTCTCCTGCTTTTAGTAGTCAGATGGGTTGGAAATTGAGATTAATTCAAGCTACTGCTAATATTATTCTGAGAAAGTGCTGTGTGACACTTTACATTTATCCACAAAATGATCCATAGATTTATACTTGCATGGGGCAAAGTTGATTATTATTGATTATCTATTTTATTTAATTCAGTTGTATCAGGTATATGATTATTATTGCCCATCCCTTTATATAAATTATGCATGTATAAACATATGGATCCTTATTTCATTCCCTATATTAGGAGGATGTAGACATTCCTCCCAGATCTTATAGATACTCATTGTTTTAGAGTTTTAATCAGTGGTGCAAGTGGGCGGGTACGGGTGGGTACGGCGTACCCGTAAGAATTTACCCGTGGGTACGCCGTACCCACACCGACGGGCCGCCGCTCCTCGCACCGCCGCTGATGTGAGGGAAGAAGAGCGCAGCCTGTGCCTCTCCTTCCCCTCAGTCTCCGGCGGGTGTCATAGTTTAATTCAGCGCCGATCCGTGAGCCAATCAGAGCTCGCGGTGCGAGCTCTGATTGGCTCACGGATCGGCGCTGAATTAAACTGCGAGACACCCGCCGGAGACTGAGGGGAAGGAGAGGCACAGGCTGTGCTCTCCTCCCCTCACACAGGACGGCAGCGGCCAGCGGCAGCGGTGAGCAGGGAAGGGGGGGGGGGGGGCATGTTATACCTGGCACTGGGGGATATCTGGCACTGGGGGGGGGGGGGGGGGGATTCCTATCTGGCACTGGGGGATATCTGGCACTGGGGGGGGGCATTCCTATCTGGCACTGAGGGATATCTGGCACTGGGGGGGGGGGCATTCCTATCTGGCACTGGGGGATATCTGGCACTGGGGGGGCATTTCTATCTGGCACTGGGGGGCATATATACCTGGCACTGGGGGATATCTGGCACAGGGGGGCATGTATACCTGGCACTGGGGGATATCTGGCACAGGGGGGCATGTATACCTGGCACTGGGGGATATCTGGCACAGGGGGGCATGTATACCTGGCACTGGGGGATATCTGGCACAGGGGGGCATGTATACCTGGCACTGGGGGATATCTGGCACTGGGGGGGCATGTATACCTGGCACTGGGGGATATCTGGCACTGGGGGCATATCTGGCACTGTAGGGGCATTTCTGTATCTGGCACGGGGGGCAATGTATATCTGACACAGTGGGGGCATTTGTGTATCTGGCACTGTGGGGCAATGTGTATCTGGCACTGTGGGGCAATGTATATCTGGCACTGTGGGGCAACGTGTATCTGACACTGTGAGGCAATGTATATCTGGCACTCTGGGGGCATATCTGTATCTGGCACTGTGGGGCAATGTGTATCTGGCACTGTGGGGCAATGTGTATCTGGCACTGTTAGTCAATGTGTATCTGGCACTGTGGGGCAATGTGTATCTGGCACTGTGGGGCAATGTATATCTGGCACTGTGGGGCATCGTGTATCTGGCACTATTGGGGTCATACGTGTATCTGCCCCTCCCACATATGTGTATCACGCCCCCATTTTCATTGGCCACGCCCCATGTGCCATTTGGCCACACCCATTTTTGCGCGCACGCCAAAGGCGCGCGCACACAGTACCCGTAAGATATTTTTTCTACTTGCACCACTGGTTTTTATTATATATGGTATCCATATTATTTCCTGTTACTCTCTTCCCACATTGGGATATAAGTAACTGGGGGTGATGTATGAAAGTGCGCTGTGGTTTCTGATGACCACAGCGCACCTAAAGGCTGCATTTTGCGCCTGTTTTTGCATTTTGCGCATGTTAATGCCGTGTGCAGTGACAGCCACGCGCCCCCGTCGCTTACCGCTTCCCCGCAGTAGTGAATGACATACGAAGGGCAGAGCCAATGTATGATTGCCTCTGTTGGCAGTCTTCGCCTCTTAACCGCGATGCTCCTGTTCGCCTCCCCCAGCCTGGCGATGTGTACAAAATGTGCGCTCGTTTAGTCTACTTTTTTTTTTAACAAAACGTTATTGAACGTGGACATTATTCAGATGTCCCACACAGCCTAATTGCGCATGCACCCGGGGGCCGCCAGCGGCGCAGTCTGGAAGCAGGGGAGAAGGGCGCATGCACACAACTGCAACGCCGATAACAGCCTAGCCGATGTGGGAGAAGCGCTATCGCGGGACAGGTGAGATAACGCCCTCCCACATCGGCATGCACACATATCATACATTGTGGCGTCGGGGGCGGGCGTATCACCACGATAATGTGGTGATACGCCCCCAGGCACATAACATCCGTTAGGACTTTTTTCATACATTTACCCCTGTGTGTTGTGTTGTGGCAAAGGTGAATTATAATGATTGAGTGCTCATAGGTGTTTGTCCAACACCTATTTATTGCCCTATTATTTAGTCCTAGACACGTCTGTATTTTTGACAGACATGAATGTGTTCATGTGTTATGGGTACCAATAGATATCTTTAATAAAATTAGTGAATTTATTAATATCCTATCCATTTATGTTATGTTTATTATAACTCGTATATTACATGCTCTTATCCCAAGGTCTTAATTACACTTTATATTGTCTTTTCACAGGTTACTGAGGTGAAGCAGGAAGGCACATCAACAAGATGTATTAACATTTTGTCTGCCCCTCCGGCGATGCCCCCTGAGCACACAGCGCGTCAGCTCTGTGCTGATACGCGTTCTCTCCCTGCCCGGCCGGCTCCTGTGCGCATGCGCGGAAACTCGCTACTCACGCGAGATCTCCTGTGCACTCCGGAGCTGGCCGCAGCTCTGTCCCTGCTGTGGTCTATGGGCATCGCCACCTGCAGCAGTAGAAATTGACAGCTGCAGGTGTCGGAACGGTCAGTGATGCTGACTGTTCATACATTGCCTGCACATATCGGCCTGTTATCTGTGTCTTACATGGGGGAGAAGTGGCAGATACTGTTCTTCCCCATATCAGAGGGTAATACATTTACCTCATTGTGTGCTATATTTCTCCTATCAATTCTATGCATACCTCTGTGAGACACGTATACGCTTTCACATCACAAACCCAGGTTATTTTGGCGATGTGAAAGGTGCATTACTTACAATTGGCACTACTTGTGTTTAAGGCCTCCGTTAGTGTTGATACAGTGCAGGGCAGGATACCTGTTTGTTTATCTATTACAGCTGAAGTACCCGGCGTTGCCTGGGTTTACATTTTCAAGTACTTAAGTTATCAATGAGTTGGATGTACCTGTCAACATTTGAAAAAGTAATTATCAGCTTAGCAGCTCTTCCAACACACCCATGAGGTGGCTGCCTAATGTCGTTTTTTTTTTACTTGGGGTGTCGCCAGTAGCCCTAATCCCCAGCTCTCATAGTGCATCCTCAGCCGAGGATGCGACAAGCAGGTGGTGGTAGGTAGAAGTAGCAGGTGGCGCGCCTCCAGGGAGGTAGCCCGGAGCAGATGGTAGAGCTGTGCCTCTCGGGAGATTTAGTAGTAGACGTCGAGGCAGGCAGCGAGTAGGTCGTAATACTCTGGTGATACAGGATCTACTTCCATTGGCACATTATGATATGTTTCACCCCATTTAGGGCAAACAAATTGAATGTTATCAAAAATGCTTTGGTCCGTGAAAGCAATTGGCTCTTTGAATGCTTCACTGTCAGGCGCAGGAATTTGTTGTTTTTTACCTGTATACATGGAGGTCTTGTCTGGTTTTACTGGGGATGTTGCTTTTCCAGTTTCTATCATCTTCCAGTTAATTGAAGAGAAGAAGTGGTGTTTTCGCACATTGCCCTTTACCCCGAGCCGGCGGGACTGGTTCTTGCAAAGGAGTTTGGATATAAAGTCCCCTGTCACATCATCAGTAAGCCACAAATTTGGTGGTTCTTGTGTAAGGATATTCTTCATTATCTCTGCATGATTCTCTCCCGGAAAAGGGTACTCTCGTAAAGCGAGTAAATGTATCATAACACCAAATGCGAACCAGTCTACAGCTGCACTGTATGACTGTTGAGTTAGAATTTCTGGAGCCATATAGGCAGGTGTTCCACCAAGTACTGTGGCATTGGTTTTTCCACGTGTATTCAGGAGGGAAAGACCAAAGTCTGTGATCTTTACATGCCCGTCTGTGGTCAGCAAAACATTACCCAATTTTAGGTCTCTGTGTATTATTCCTCTAGAATGCATGAACTGCAAGCCACAGACCAGTTCTGCCGCTATAAACGTTATTGTGGTTGGCTCCAGAAAGTTCTCATCATAAAAATGGAATAGGTCCCCTCCGTCAGCAAGTTCCATTACACAGTATAGATAGTTCTCTGTGTGGAAGGCCGCATTTCCATGGATTAGGAAACTGCTTTCATTTGCCAACTGAAGGACTCGACTCTCGACCAAAATGTCCTCATGTTTTATTAATGGCCTCTTTTTTAGGGCTTGTAGTAATGCTCTTTTCTTTAAGATCTTAACTGCCACTCTTTCATTACGAATAGCATCTGTTGCGAGCATCACTTTGCCAAAACCTCCCTTTCCAAGTAGCGAGTGGAAAGTAAATGTTTCAACTGTTAAGGGGGCAGTGGCTGTGCTGTTGTGGCTGGTGGGCATAGTGCCACTCTCTTGTGCAATTTGCTTACCCGGTCGGATGTCTGAATGGCTGCATCCTTCCGCTGGATCTTGAGCAATGTCCATGTTTCTCCTGTGCCAATATGTGGGAAATCTGCTACATAAATGTAGGAACTGATCTTTCTTCTTTTTCAGAAATCCCGAAAATCGGACCCAGCCTTTTTGTATACGTTCAACCAATGCATTTTTCCTCACCTTTCTCTTAGCTGCCTGCTTTTTTGCTCTTTTGTTCTGTTTCCTGCTCTTCTTTACCTGCTTGCCTTTGTATCTACGTATTTTCTGTTTAGCTTTCTTTCTCCTAGTAGTTCCCATGTTATGTCCAAAGACAAGAATAGGACAGAGAGAAAAAACAAACCAGCAATCACAAGATGTGTCTGCTGTGTGAAGTTCAGGGGCATCAGCAGCTGTATAAGTAGCTGCGGAATGTCAGCAGTGTCTGTGATGTCATCAGTGTCTATGATGTCACAATAGTGCAGCTGAGCTTAGTCCTAAAGGTCACCTACATTATGTCAGTTGATGTATATGAAAGTTTCACGCTGTACAAATTCTATACTGTTTAAGATATAGAGAAAGCAGGGTTGAGGAAAAATAGTTTAAAAAAAGGTGTATTTTTTTCAGACCATTTTTTGTTTTGTTTAAACCATATTTTTTTATTGATGTAATAAAAAAACTTATTGAATCATGTGTTAGAAACTTTGATCAACCATGTTTTAATACGTTCTAACATTAATGTTGTTATTAGGCTTTGATGTGATTTATTTTACATCTTTCAATAAAAAACATTTTTTTGCAGCTTATTATTTCAACTAGCTGTTCTACCCGTTCTTCACATGGAAATTTCTGATTTTCACGATTGTACTTATAAATTATTGTTACAAATTTGGGAAATCTATAGAGATGTAAATTTAAGACGTCTTAATGTAAGTAAATATTAATCCATGTTTCTTGGCGTTACCCGAGGAGCATCCGTAGCAGATACAGTGAAAACAGGACAGAACCATTTGTGTAGTTTACTAAATTCTACACACTGGAGGTGTAATCCAAACTTTGATCTAATTGTCCATTAGGGCGTTATTGTTCATGCAATGCAAGTCGTGCATTGGTAATGACGTCATTATGAAAAACCCCTTTTCATCCCCTTAGGAGAGGTTTATTAAAATTCTAATTACGTAGGTTCCTATTTCCCACCTGAAGAATACCTATGTTACTTTTCAGCTTCCTGACATATCAGGAAGTAAGAGTTAGTGACCAGTCAGTGAGTGAGATAGATAGATTTAGTTCAGTATCTATCCAGAAGGTAGCACTAAATGAGGAAATAAATGAAACCTCTGAACTTCATTTCCTCCAGTTGTGACCAGCATGACCCAGTGGTCCTAGTCCAGAGCCCAAATCAAACGCTGAACCTAACAAATGCCTTATGATTGAAACCAGGGAAGCCAGGGCATGCTGTGATGTCTGGGAAAACTGGCCATTCTGCATCTGTCAGTCATCCCCTGTTGGTGGAGCCCATCACATCTTTTTAGTCTAAATCTCGCAAATTCTCCAAGAAAATCTACAGTTATAATTCCACCTTATGTATAACCGACTACGGGCTCAGTGGCGACCTGCACGGGTTCTATTCCCACTCTATGGGTGTCCCACGATTGGGAATAATTCCTGTTGGTCAGCATGCCGACCGTCTGGATTGTGAGGGTGCGGGATGTCTCCTGACCGCTGGTTACATAAGTGCATCCCTTATGCAGAGTTCAGCGTAAAGTCCATTTTGTGGACCTTGCATATTCTCACACTGCATTGCTACAGATCTGAGTGTATGCAGGAACGGACGGACTCTTTATTGTTGGTACTGTTTAGTGATGTGCACCGGACATTTTTCGGGTTTTGGTTTTGGGTTCGGTTCCGCGGCCGTGTTTTGGATTCGGACGCGTTTTGGCAAAACCTCACCAAAAATTTTTTGTCGTATTCGGGTGTGTTTTGGATTCGGGTGTTTTTTTTCAAAAAACCCTAAAAAACAGCTTAAATCATATTGGGGGTCATTTTGATCCCACAGTATTATTAACCTCAATTACCTTAATTTCCACTCATTTCCAGTCTATTCTGAACACCTCACACCTCACAATATTATTTTTAGTCCTACAATTTGCGCTGAGGTCGCTGGATGGCTAAGCTAAGCGACACAAGTGGCCGACACAAACACCTGGCCCATCTAGGAGTGGCACTGCAGTGTCAGGCAGGATGGCACTTCAAAAAAATTGTCCCCAAACAGCACATGATGCAAAGAAAAAAAGGCCCACCAAGGTTGCTGTATATATACTGGTGGTCACTGTCAGCAAACTGCAAAACTAAAATGCACCACAGGTATAGAATGTAGATGGATAGTATACTTAATGACGACACAGAGGTAGGCACAGCAGTGGCCTTCCGTATCGTACTGCTATATATAGTATACTGGTGGTCACTGTGTCAGCAAACTGCAAAACTAAAATGCACCACAGGTATAGAATGTAGATGGATAGTATACTTAATGACGACACAGAGGTAGGCACAGCAGTGGCCTTCCATATCGTACTGCTATATATAGTATACTGGTGGTCACTGTGTCAGCAAACTGCAAAACTAAAATGCACCACAGGTATAGAATGTAGATGGATAGTATACTTAATGACAACACAGAGGTAGGCACAGCAGTGGCCTTTCGTATCGTACTGCTATATATAGTATACTGGTGGTCACTGTGTCAGCAAACTGCAAAACTAAAATGCACCACAGGTATAGAATGTAGATGGATAGTATACTTAATGACGACACAGAGGTAGGCACAACAGTGGCCTTCCGTATCGTACTGCTATATATAGTATACTGGTGGTCACTGTGTCAGCAAACTGCAAAACTAAAATGCACCACAGGTATAGAATGTAGATGGATAGTATACTTAATGACGACACAGAGGTAGGTACAGCAGTGGCCTTCCGTATCGTACTGCTATATATAGTATTCTGGTGGTCACTGTGTCAGCAAACGGCAAAACTAAAATGCACCACAGGTATAGAATGTAGATGGATAGTATACTTAATGACGACACAGAGGTAAGCACAGCAGTGGCCTTCCGTATCGTACTGCTATATATAGTATACTGGTGGTCACTGTGTCAGCAAACTGCAAAACTAAAATGCACCACAGGTATAGAATGTAGATGGATAGTATACTTAATGACGACACAGAGGTAGGCACAGCAGTGGCCTTCCATATCGTACTGCTATATATAGTATACTGGTGGTCACTGTGTCAGCAAACTGCAAAACTCAAATGCACCACAGGTATAGAATGTAGATGGATAGTATACTTAATGACGACACAGAGGTAGGCACAGCAGTGGCCTTCCGTATCGTACTGCTATATATAGTATACTGGTGGTCACTGTGTCAGCAAACTGCAAAACTAAAATGCACCACAGGTATAGAATGTAGATGGATAGTATACTTAATGACAACACAGAGGTAGGCACAGCAGTGGCCTTTCGTATCGTACTGCTATATATAGTATACTGGTGGTCACTGTGTCAGCAAACTGCAAAACTAAAATGCACCACAGGTATAGAATGTAGATGGATAGTATACTTAATGACGACACAGAGGTAGGCATAGCAGTGGCCTTCCATATCGTACTGCTATATATAGTATACTGGTGGTCACTGTGTCAGCAAACTGCAAAACTAAAATGCACCACAGGTATAGAATGTAGATGGATAGTATACTTAATGACAACACAGAGGTAGGCACAGCAGTGGCCTTTCGTATCGTACTGCTATATATAGTATACTGGTGGTCACTGTGTCAGCAAACTGCAAAACTAAAATGCACCACAGGTATAGAATGTAGATGGATAGTATACTTAATGACAACACAGAGGTAGGCACAACAGTGGCCTTCCGTATCGTACTGCTATATATAGTATACTGGTGGTCACTGTGTCAGCAAACTGCAAAACTAAAATGCACCACAGGTATAGAATGTAGATGGATAGTATACTTAATGATGACACAGAGGTAGGTACAGCAGTGGCCTTCCGTATCGTACTGCTATATATAGTATACTGGTGGTCACTGTGTCAGCAAACTGCAAAACTAAAATGCACCACAGGTATAGAATGTAGATGGATAGTATACTTAATGACAACACAGAGGTAGGCACAGCAGTGGCCTTTCGTATCGTACTGCTATATATAGTATACTGGTGGTCACTGTGTCAGCAAACTGCAAAACTAAAATGCACCACAGGTATAGAATGTAGATGGATAGTATACTTAATGACGACACAGAGGTAGGCACAACAGTGGCCTTCCGTATCGTACTGCTATATATAGTATACTGGTGGTCACTGTGTCAGCAAACTGCAAAACTAAAATGCACCACAGGTATAGAATGTAGATGGATAGTATACTTAATGATGACACAGAGGTAGGTACAGCAGTGGCCTTCCGTATCGTACTGCTATATATAGTATTCTGGTGGTCACTGTGTCAGCAAACGGCAAAACTAAAATGCACCACAGGTATAGAATGTAGATGGATAGTATACTTAATGACGACACAGAGGTAAGCACAGCAGTGGCCTTCCGTATCGTACTGCTATATATAGTATACTGGTGGTCACTGTGTCAGCAAACTGCAAAACTAAAATGCACCACAGGTATAGAATGTAGATGGAGAGTATACTTAATGACGACACAGAGGTAGGCACAGCAGTGGCCTTCCGTATCGTACTGCTATATATAGTATACTGGTGGTCACTGTGTCAGCAAACTGCAAAACTAAAATGCACCACATGTATAGAATGTAGAGGGATAGTATACTTAATGACGACACAGAGGTAGGCACAGCAGTGGCCTTCCGTATTGTACTGCAATATATAGTATACTGGTGGTCACTGTGTCAGCAAACTGCAAAACTCAAATGCACCACAGGTATAGAATGTAGATGGATAGTATACTTAATGACGACACAGAGGTAGGCACAGCAGTGGCCTTCCGTATCGTACTGCTATATATAGTATACTGGTGGTCACTGGTCAGCAAAACTCTGCACTGTACTCCTCCTATATAATATTAATTATACTGGTGGTCCCCAGTCCCCACAATAAAGCAGCACACTGAGCACAGATATGGAGTGTTTTTCAGGCAGACAACGTATACTGGTGGTCACTGTCAGCAAAACTCTGCACTGTACTCCTGCTATATAATACAGCTGCTCCCCAGTCCCCACAATTAAGCAGTGTGAGCACAGATATATGCAGCACACTGAGCACAGATAAGGAGTGTTTTTTTCAGGCAGAGAACGTATACTGGTGGTCACTGTCAGCAAAACTCTGCACTGTACTCCTGCTATATAATACAGCTGCTCCCCAGTCCCCACAATTAAGCAGTGTGAGCACAGATATATGCAGCACACTGAGCACAGATATGGAGCGTTTTTTTCAGGCAGAGAACGGATAAAACTGGTGGTCACTGATCAGCAAAACTCTGCACTGTACTCCTCCTAACAGCTGCTCCCCAGTCCTCCCCACAATTAAGCAATAAAGCAATCAAGTTCAACAATAAACGGAGAGGACGCCGGCCACGTCCTCTCCCTATTATCTCCAATGCACGAGTGAAAATGGCGGTGACGCGCGGCTGCTTATATAGAATCCGAATCTCGCGAGAATCCGACAGCGGGATGATGACGTTCGGGCGCGCTTGGGTTAGCCGAGCAAGGCGGGAAGGTTCGAACCTGCCTCGGACCCGTGTAAAATGGGTGAAGTTCGGGGGGGTTCGGTTTCCGAGAAACCGAACCCGCTCATCACTAGCACTGTTACCACTTCAAGTCACATACCTGTCTGATAGGTGACCACTCAAATATAACTTTTATTTATTAAATAAAAGCCAGCTAAATATAAGTGCATGTAAAAAATAAAGTAGTATACAAATGTATGTGATTATAAAAGGCTAGACCATTGTGACACTGTGTTATTTTCAAATTCCTTTCTGTTGTGTGTACAGAATAAATGTTTCTCTTACGTCTTAGAGGATGCTGGGGTCCACATTAGTACCATGGGATATAGACGGGTCCACCAGGAGCCATTGGCACTTTAAGAGTTTGAGAGTGTGAGCTGGCTCCTCCGTCTATGCCCCTCCCACCAGACTCAGTTTAGAAAATGTGCCCGGAGGAGCCGGTCACAGCTAGGGGAGCTCTACAGAGCTTTTCTAGTAAAAGTTATTTTTAAAGTTTTTATTTTACAGGAGGCTATTGGCAACAGCCTGCCTGCAGCGAGGGACTAAGGGGGGGAGCAGTGTCCGCCCTGTGGGGTCTGAGCCATTGTCTCTGCTGACTGGACACTGAGCTCCAGAGGGGTCTGATCGGTCTCCGCCACAGGGACCGCTCGCCCAGCAGCATGCCGCCAACCCCTTACAGAGCTGAAGAAGTGGTGAGTGAGTCACCGACCCCCTAGCAAGCGAGGGCACAGTGAGAATACGGCGGCAACGGGGAGGGAGAGCAGTATTAATTGCGCTCCTGTGAAGGTTCAGAGGCACATGGTGCGGCCCTGTGAGGGGCGCCCTGAGCCAGCGCTTACCCCCACACTGGTCCACAAGTCTGTCGGTGTCCACAGATCTCAGCCAGCAAGTTTTACCTCAGGCCAGTATAATCTATGAAGACTCAGCAGCGCCATTTTCCTGCCTGCACAGTGCTGGATGGAAGAACAGGTCCCTCCACAGCAGCTCTAACTGTCAGCTCCAACTGTCAGTACACGGTACCAGGGGGCTGTAGAAGGGGGAGGGGAAGCTGTAAACCGACTGTGGGGCAGATGTATTAACCTGGAGAAGGCATAAGGAAGTGATAAACCAGTGATAAATGCAAGGTGATACAAGCACTAGCCAATCAGCTCCTAACTGTTAATTTACATATTGGAGCTGATTGGCTGGTGTGTTTATCACATGGCATTTCTCACTGGTTTATCACTTGCTTATGCCGTTTCCATGTTAATACATCTGCCCCTGTGTCTCCAATTAAGGGACACAGTCTGCGCTGGCAAGGGGCCTCCCTTTGCTGAAAGCGCTGTGTGCGGGTTGGCTCCAATCTCTGTGTCTCTCTTGCCATTCTTGGGGGGTAAACTTTGTCTGCCCCCACATGTGTGTGTGGAGTGTTTGATGGTCTCCTTTAGCTATGTCCAGGGACACTGTGTCATATGCTGCGGAGGATTTATCCTCCCAGGATGATCCCATTCCATGTAATCAGGATAGCACTGGTTTAGCACAGATGCCAGCAAGGGAACCAGAGTGGTTTTCCTCTATCAAATCTTGGATTTCTCAGATTTCTGATAGGGTTGCAAGTAATGAATCTGCAACCCAGGTATTATAGAGCTCTATGGCAGTATGGCCTGGTTCTGGTACCTCAGGACGCCCCGTTATATACCCCCACAATTGTGCGCTTGTGCATGTCGCACAAGACGACATCGATACCGATTCTGACACTACAGATAGTGTTGAGGATGTGTTGTAGGGGTCCACATCTCTTGCAAAGGGGGTGCAATTGTTGATAGAGGCTATCAGGGATGTGTTAAATGTTAATGATACCACACCTGAGCAGGTTGAGGGGGCTTTTTTCACTGAAAAGAAAAAAGCCTTGCTAACTTTCCATGCGTCAAAGGAATTGAATGCTATATTTGAAAAAGCATGGGTTAACCCTGAGAAAAAATTCCAGATCCCTAAAAGGGTCCAGGTGGCATTTCCTTTCCCTGAGGAGGATAGGTAAAAATGGGAAAACCCGCCAATTGTTGATGCCTCTGTGTCAAGACTCTCAAAGAAGGTGGTTTTACCTGTTCCAGGATCAGCCGGCTGATAGGAAAATTGATAACACGCTTAAATCAATCTATACTGCTTCAAGAGCCATGTTACATCCCACTATTGCTACTGCATGGATTGCAAAGGCAATAGTGAAGTGGTCGGGTACCTTACTTGAGGATTTGGATACAGGTTTTATGGTAGAATCCATGAAAGGCCTGGGTTCCATGGCTGTGGGAATGTCTTCCATGTCTGTTTCAGCTCGTCGGGGACTGTGGCTGCGCCAGTGGTCGGCCAACGCGGAATCCAGAAGAAGTGTGGAGTCCCTACCCTATACAGGTCAGGCTCTCTTTGGGGAAGCTCTAGATGCGTGGATATCCACCGCTACAGCGGGTAAGTCTCCGTTTCATTCCTCAGCAGCCCCTGCTCCAAAGAAATCTCTCTCTCCATCTGCAACACAGTCCTTTAGGCCTTAAAAGGCCAGAACTTCCAATACCTTCTTTAGGGGAGGTCAGGTTAAGTCCAAGAAACCTGCCGCTGCAGTATCCCAGGAACAAAAGCCTGCTTCGGGTACGCCAAAGTCCTCCGCATGACGGTGGACTGCACGCCCCAGTGGTGGGGCCAGTGGGAGCGAGACTCAGACACTTCAGTCATGTCAGGGTATCGTCCGGCCTGGATCGCTGGGTGGTAGATGTTGTATCTCAGAGATAAGGTCTGGAATTCAAAGTCTCCCTCCTCATCTTTTTTTCAAGTCAGGCTTGCCAACTCTGTTGGAGGACAGCACTGTACTACAAGACGCTGTCCAAAAGCTGGTAGAGGCACAGGTCATTGTGCCAGTACCACCTTACATGCTGAACAATGGTTACTATTCAAGCCTCTTCGTGGTACCAAAACCGGATGGTTCGGTCAGGCCCATTCTGAACCTAAAATCATTGAACCCCTTTCTAAAGGAATTCAAGTTCAAGATGGAGTTTCTCAGGGTGGTGATATCAGGTCTGGAAGAAGGGGAATTCCTGGTATCCCTGGATATCAAGGATGCGTACCTCCACATTCCGATCTGGCTGCCGCATCTGGCTGATCTCCGCTTCGCATTGCTGGACTGTCATTTCCAGTTCCAGGCACTGCCATTCAGCCTCTCCACAACACAGAGGGTGTTTACCAAGGAGATAGCGGAAATTATGATTCTCCTCCGCAAGCAGAGTGTGAACATCATTCCATATTTGGACGACCTGCTGATAAAGGCATCGTCCCAGGAGAGGCTGCGGCAGTCCATTGTCCTCACAACGTGACTGCTCCAGAGTCACGGTTGGATTCTGGACCTTCCAAAGTCACATTTGGAACCAACCCAGAGGTTGTCATTTCTGGGAATGATCCTGGATACGGAAGTGCAAAGGGTGTTTTTTGCGCAGGAAAAGGCGTTGGTGATATAAGCCATGGTCCGGGATGTCCTGAAGCCACCTCGGGTGTCGGTTCGTCAATGCATTTGCCTATTAGGAAAAATGGTGGCCTCTTACGAGGTTCTCCAGTACGGGAGGTCCACGCTCGGACCTTCCAACTGGATCTCCTGGACAAGTGGTCGGGATCTCACCTCCACATGCACCAGAAAATTTGTCTGTCGCCAAAGGCCAGGATTTCACTCCTCTGGTGGCTCCAATTGCTTCACCTTCTGGAGGAATGCAGGTTCGGGATTCAGGGCTGGGTCCTTCTAACCACGGATGCAAGCCTTCAGGGCTGGGGAGCAGTCACTCAAGGAGTAACCTTACAAGAATGGTGGTCAAGCCTGGAAGCCGGCCTGCCCATCAACATCCTGGAACTAAGAGCCATCTACAACGGTCTTCTTCAGGCGGCCTCTCTTCTGAGAAATAGAGCCATTCAAGTGCAGTCGGACAACTTAACAACAGTGGCTTACATAAACCAACAAGGCGAAACGAAGAGCAGAGCGGCAATGTCAGAGGTGACAAGAATACACTTCTGGACAGAAAAGCACGCGTTAGCGCTGTCAGCCATCTTCATTCTGGGAGTAGACAACTGGGAAGCAGACTACCTCAGCAGACACGATCTCCATCCAGGAGAGTGGGGACTCCATCCGGAGGTGTTCAAGGAAATAACAGATCTTTGGGGTTTACCCCAAATAGAGATGATGGCCTCTCCTCTCAACAAGAAGCTTCGACGTTATTGTTCCTGGTCGAGGGACCCATAGGCAGTGACAGTGGACATCCTGGTGTCTCCGTTGGTGTTCCAGTCAGTGTACGTGTTTCCACCACTCATCCCAAGAATCCTAAAGCTCATAAGGAGAACAAGGGTTCAAGCGATCCTCATTGCCCCAGACTGGTCAAGAGAGGCTTGGTACGTGGACCTTCTGAATCTACTGCAAGAGCCGAGGCCTCTTCCTCTTCGGGAGGACCTGCTGCAGCAGGGGCCGTTCGCCTATCAAGACTTAATGCGGCTATGTTTGACGGCATGGAGGTTGAACGCCTGAAGGGCATTCCGAACAAGGTTATTCCTACCCTGAGATAGGCTAAGAATGGAGCAACGTCTAAACATTACCATCGTATTTGGAAAAAATATGTATCTTAGTGTGAATCTAAGAAATTTCCTATGGTGGAGTTTCAACTGGGATGTTTTCTCCTCTTCCTGCAAGCAGGTGTGAATATAGGCCTCAAGTTGGGATCCGTAAAGGTCCAGATGTCGGCCCTATCCATTTCTTCTAGAAACAGTTGGCTGCCCTCCCTGAGGTTCATACTTTTTTGAAGGGAGTTCTGCACATCCAACCTACGGCACCCTGGGATCTTAACATGGTGTTACACTTCCTCCAATCGGATTGGTTCGAGCCTCTAACGGAGGTCGAGGTCAAGTTTCTCACATGGAAGGCTGTCACTTTGTTGGCCTTAGTGTCTGCTAGACGTGTGTAGGAGTTGGGGGCTTTGTCATGTAAAAGCCCATACTTAATCTTCCATGAAGATAGAGCTGAGCTCCGGACTCGTCAGTAGTTCCTTCCGAAGGTTGTGTCAGCATTTCATATCAGCCAACCTATTGTGGTGCCAGTGGCTACTGACTCCTCAGTTTCGTCAAAGTCCTTGGATGTTGTAAGGGCTCTTAAAATCTATGTGAAGAGGACTGCTCGTCACAGAATATCGGACTCTTTGTTTGTCCTGTATGATCCCAAGAATCTGGGTGTCCTGCTTCTAAGCAGACTATCTCTTGCTGGATCAGGTCCGCTATCCAGCATGCGTATTCTACAGCAGGATTGCCGTGTCCTACATCTGTTAAGGCTCTACACGTAAGGTGGGTTCTTCCAGGGCGGCTGCCTGAGGTTTCTCGGCTTTACAACTTTGCCGAGCTGCAACTGGGTCAGACACGATTGCAAAGTTCTACAACTTTGATACTTTGGCCTCTGATGATCTTAAGTTCAGTCAATCAGTTCTGCAGGAGCCTCCGCACTCCTCCCGTTCTGGGAGCTTTGGTACATCCCCATGGTACTAATGTGGACCCCAGCATCCTCTAGGACGTAAGAGAAAATAGGATTTTGGTTACCTACCGGTAAATCCTTTTCTCGTAGTCCAAAGAGGATGCTGGGTGCCCACCCAGTGCTTTGTTTTCCTGCTTGCGTTATTTGGTTCAGTACTACTTCGTTTTAGTTGAGTACTGCATTATTACTTGTTTCAGTGGTTGCTGAGTTTTCAAGCTAAGTTAGCTTGATGTGACTTGTATGTGTGAGCTGGTATGAATCTCACCACTATCTGTGTTAAATCCTTCTCTCGAAGATGTCCGTCTCCTCGGGCACAGTTTCTAGACTGAGTCAGGTAGGAGGGTCATAGAGGGAGGAGCCAGCCCACACTCTCAAACTCTTAAAGTGCCAATGGCTCCTGGTGGACCCGTCTATACTCCATGGTACTAATGTGGACCCCAGCAACCTCTACGGACTACGAGAAAAGGATTTACCGGTAGGTAACCAAAATCCTATTTTTTCCCCCTATCTACAGCAGACTTGCTGCAGATGCAGTGGCATACCCTACAGCCGTACCTTTTTGGCAGGTACAGTACCTTTTTTTTATGGTCTGTACCGATTTTTCATCTTCAAACTTCCATTAATAGTATGGGAAAAGTGGCGTGGCCACGTCGCTGTACCCGTGGCCACGCCCCTTTTCGAATTTGTATCAATATATGTGTGTAAATTGTTGGAGTGTATGTTGCTGCAGATGCAGTGGGCCTATTTTGGGTTGTGGGGCTAAAGCTGCAGCTCCATCAGTCCCATTGTTAATCCTGCTCTGGGAAAACACAGCAGCCAAAGGGCAGAGTCTCCCATTGGATGTAACCTGTGTGGGAGGGCATTTCTCCCCCAATCAGCTGTGGACTGGGTGTGATAGACCTGCCACTAACCCAATGAGAGCTCCTAGCCACGCCCAGCGTTATACACACAGGCACAAGTCACAGATCTGGGCTAGTATCAATGACTGTGATATTGATCTTAAATGTTGGACTAAGAAACAAATATCTGGTCCAGCATTTGCAGGTACATGCTTGGCATTCTAAAGTGTCAGTTAAATTGCAGGTGAACTGCAGATGAAACCCACGATATGCCATTGCAACGGCGTTAGGACAAATGCAACAGCATACCAAATCCCTCCCACATTCGCCCCAATTTTGTCCCACAAAAATGGAATTTTTTAATTTGCAACCCCATAATTGTGCATATTAAAATATGCAATCTCGCAGCTACCATAAATATACGGAACAGGGATGGATTCAATTGCGGACATCACCAGTAAAGTGTTAATTTTTGTGCTCTTTTCACCATTGTTTGATATCTGTCAGGTTTAGACTGTTGTAATTTTATATATTTTTGTTTTCCTTCACAGCTTGCTCAGAATCTGAATGCGGTAAGTAACCTTAATTTCGGGTGACTTTTACGTAAAATAATGAAAGGAAGGTGACCTTTATTGTTTATTTATTTATTGTTTATTTATTTATTGTCTATTTGTTTATTTATTTATTTCTTTATCGTTTATTTATTTATTTATTTATTGTCTTTGGTGTAGTAGTTAAGGTCCGTACACACTTAACGATAAAATGAGCGACGTCGCTCATTTTCCCCCTCCTTGAGCGACGTCGCTCATTTTATCGTCAAGTGTGTATGCCGCCAGCGACGGCCGATGCGCGGCCCCGCGGGTCGGCAACGATCGTCGCTGTCGGTAGGGCATGCATGAAGGATGTGGACTGTCGTCCACGACCTTCATGTAGGGCTGGCGGAGGCGTGACGTCACTGAGCGATATGAGCGGTCATATCGCTCAGTGTGTATAGTCGGCCGCCGGCCAGCCCGGGAGGGGGAAACATTAGACGATGTCGCTCACAGAGCGACATCGTCTAATGTGTATGGGCCTTTACATTCTGGGGTACAATTAGGCTACAGCCACACATAGCGTCCAAGCGGGTTCCGTTCTTGGCCGGGAAGGGGGTTCTGTGTTCACACGGATCCTGTTCTGCGGGATGCCGCAGACTAGGATCCGGCCAGTGACACACAGAATTTCAATGTAACACAGTGCTTGGCATGTAGCCGCACTCGCTCGGTGCTAATTGGATTGTGCCCTCTAAATGCAGCTATATTTGTGTAAAATTCCACTCACTCACTCAATAGTTAAACTCTACTGACAGCCACTGTGCATTTGTCTTACTGCTTTTACATGCATAGATATCCCACTATTACTAACCATGCAGATCAGACCATATATTCAGTGTATGGAACGCCCAATTTTATATCAGAATGGGCATGATTAAAAAATTGTTTTATTCGTATTGGGTGATGTATCAATGTATATTGTATTTTGGAAAATGTATTAGGCTGACAACTGGTTGAAACTTACTTTGTTGGGACACAGCTTGTTTACAATAAGCTTGGAGAGTGCATTAAGTGCCCTTGGGGGAACCCCTCAAAGACACTAAGGGGGTAATTCCAAGTTGATCGCAGCAGGAACATTTTTAGCAGTTGAGCAAAACCATGTGCACTGCAGAAGGGCAGATATAACATGTGCAGAGAAAGTTAGATTTGGGTGGGTTATTTTGTTTCTGTGCAGGGTAAATAATGGCTGCTTTATTTTTACACTGCAATTTAGATTGCAGATTGAACTCACCACACCCAAATCTAATTCTCTCTGCAAATGTTATATCTGCCTCCCCTGCAGTGCACATGGTTTTGCCCAATTGCTAACAAAATTCCTGCTGCGATCAACTTGGAATTACCCCCTATGACCGTAAGAGTGTGAAATGTTCTTCCTGAAGCATGTTGTAAAAACTAGTCCAGGCTGATTACAAGACCAGATCTCCAAGCTTAAAACAGCAACAGAGGTAAGAGCATCCGACCCTGCTTGAGTGACCCATGGACCTCATAGCGTAACTTACACTCACTCCATTCTGGCTTTGGGAGGGATAATATACCTCCAAAGGGGTGGGGGCTGCATGTGGGCTGCAGTGGGTTTAAATATGAGAAACACTCCACAGATTGTGTGCATTGCCCTGAGGTGGATCAAGTGAGAGACTTGATCCTATAATGACACCCGGATATCTGCAGAGGCCTCACTTCCCCAGCACTCTACACTGACTGCAGGTGACCTGAAATTGTGATTATTTGTGTGACTATTTAAATTATTATCTTGTAATCTTTTTTTTTGTAACTATAAGCTTTGAAGTTATTCTTGAATTAAATTCAATAAAATCTAGTTCTGGCTCTGTATTTTCTGACCCAAGGCCCCAAGTAGCCCATGTAACCTATTTTTGAAGTATAAATAAGTGTGTGTGCGGGTGAGAGCTGAAGCTTGCCCTGGGTATTGTCTCAAAAAGTAACTCCGAGAGAGGAGCCCAAATTCAACAGATATCAAGACTCAAAGCTTATATTAGTAAAAGTCATGCAGTGAAAACAATTTCTGTTCCCCATCCCTGTTCTTTTATTTTGGCGAAGATGACCACAAACTACCAACAGCTCAGGAAGGAAGAGCTTTGGCGCAGTGTATGCAGAGCACTGGTTGGACGGGATCGGTATGAAATACCTCCAATCAAAATACAGACGTTCAAAATCCCGACACCAATTGACCGATGGTCAAAATCCTGACAAGGTCAAAATCCCGACATGGACAAAATACCGACATTTAAAATACCGACAAGGTCAAAATACCGACATGTAAAATGCCGACAGGTCAAAATACCGACATGCATTTTTATGTTTTTGTGTGTGTATGTCGACATAAGTCAACATGGACACCATATAAGGTGTACCGCGTCCCCTCGCATGGCTCTCTGCGCTCGCCATGCTTCGGGCACGGTGCCTCGCTGCGCTCGGCACACTATTATATTCCCCCTCCAGGTCCACTGGGATGGTAAAGTATGAACAAGTCGGTTTCAATGAAAAAAATCATGAAAAACTCATGTCGGTATTTTGACCTGTCGGCATTTTACATGTCGGTATTTTGACCTTGTCGGTATTTTGTCCATGTCGGTATTTTGACCTTGTCGGGATTTTGACCATCGGTCAATTGGTGTCGGGATTTTGAACGTCGGGATTTTGATTGGAGGTAAACTGACTGCATCCCGGTTGGACCATTCTATGAATAGATTGATCCAGGATCTAGTGGACTACGATACAAAGCGTCTGGATGTCAACGAACTGGTACTTATGGAAAATGCATCAGCCAAGGCTGCTGCGGTGGCCAGCGGTGTACCATATACTGGACTGTTACTTACTGTGGGAAGTAATGGTGTAAAGCAGGACTCTGATGTAAACTCTGGTGTCAATGTTGCGCAGCCCACCGAAGTTGCCTCAAGGTTGGATCTACATCTATGGCCGATTCTCAGATTGGCATATCTGGAGGATAGGCAGGCCGGAGTTGTGACATTCAGTCTTAGTTCAGCTTTAGCTTTATAAAAGATGAATGTCATTAAGTTAAGTTATATATAGAGTAAATGCTTCATCTGCTGTGGCATGCTGACACTCATTCAGAGATGGTTTGCAAACATCTCTGATTGTTAGGAAGTGCATGATCTGTGTGTATGTGCAGGTCTCCTTCTGGGAGATAGCTCGCAGTCCCCCCTAGCCACAGGACTGTTCAACAAAAAAGACTGTTCCACAAAACGGGGGCATGTCACCCTCGTGCGGTCCCAGGGTCTGCTTCTTTGGACAAAGACATCCTCTACCCAACTGAGCAGTTCCGCCAGGCACTCTGAGTAAGCTGTGGCTTACTCAGATGGCCCGAGGGCTGCAACCATCATGATTGATGGTTGCGATGGTGATCCAATGTCTTCAGGTGCAGCACTCAGATCACAAATGCTGCCAAATGTTTGTCCTCAGACGCCTCCTGCAGCATTAGAATATGTTCCCATCGCTGCTGCATCCAAAGATGCAGCAATGATGAGCATAGTAGCCAACTCTGAATCAGGCCCATAGGGTCTGATTCTTAGTTGTACAGTATAGCACAGGCACAGGGCAGTGCAGGGAAGTGGCTGTGCTATACCATACAGTCAATATGCTAATGCAGCAAGAGGTATCTGTAGGAAAAAGCTGCCTTCAGCCAGCGTCTAAGATCTGAGTGCTTTGTCCGAAGACGTAGCAACGTGGCATGGAGTTTGCCAAAATGCACCTGAAGGACTCTAAGACCATGAGAAACAAAATTCTCTGGTCTGATGAGACAAAAATGTAACTCTTTGGCGTGAATGCCAGGCGTCATGTTTGGAGGAAACCAGGCACTGCTCACATGTTTATCACCAGGCCAATACTATCCATACAGTGAAGCATGGTGGCAGCATCATGCTGTGGAGATGTTTTTCAGCAGCAGGAACTGGGAGACTAGTCAGGATAAAGGGAAAGATGAATGCAGCAATGTACAGAGACATCCTGGATAAAAACCTGCTCCAGTGCGCTCTTGACCTCAGACTGGGGCGACGCAGAGCCGGCCATAGGCATAGGCAAACTAGGCAATTGCCTAGGGCATTTGATATGCCTAGGGGCATCAGCAGCTTCTGCTGATTAAAATGATATGCAACATGCCTATATTCTGTGTGTAGCATTTCATATGCAGATACAGCCACAGTCTCACACAGTATATAGGCATGCTGCATATCATTTTAATCAGCAGAAGCTGCTTGTGTATCCTAACCATATAGCAATGCAAATAAGATGCATTTCTCTGACGTCCTAGTGGATGCTGGGAACTCCGTAAGGACCATGGGGAATAGCGGCTCCGCAGGAGACTGGGCACAAAAGTAAAGCTTTAGGACTACCTGGTGTGCACTGGCTCCTCCCCCTATGACCCCCCTCCAAGCCTCAGTTAGATTTTTGTGCCCGAACGAGAAGGGTGCACACTAGGGCCTCTCCTGAGCTGCTTAGTGAAAAGTTTAGTTTTAGGTTTTTTATTTTCAGTGAGACCTGCTGGCAACAGGCTCACTGCATCGAGGGACTAAGGGGAGAAGAAGCGAACTCACCTGCGTGCAGAGTGGATTGGGCTTCTTAGGCTACTGGACACCATTAGCTCCAGAGGGATCGAACACAGGCCCAGCCATGGAGTCCGGTCCCAGAGCCGCGCCGCCGGCCCCCTTACAGAGCCAGAAGCAAGAAGAGGTCCGGAAAATCGGCGGCAGAAGACATCCTGTCTTCACCAAGGTAGCGCACAGCACTGCAGCTGTGCGCCATTGCTCCTCAGCACACTTCACACTTCAGTCACTGAGGGTGCAGGGCGCTAGGGGGGGGCGCCCTGAGCAGCAATAAAAACACCTTGGCTGGCGAAAATACATCACATATAGCCCCCAGGGCTATATGGATGAATTTTAACCCCTGCCAGATTACACTGAAAAACGGGAGAAAAGGCCGCCGAGAAAGGGGTGGAGCCTATCTCCTCAGCACACTGGCGCCATTTTCCCTCACAGCTCCGTTGGAGGGAAGCTCCCTGGCTCTCCCCTGCAGTCACTACACTACAGAA
This sequence comes from Pseudophryne corroboree, assembly GCF_028390025.1. Lineage (NCBI taxonomy): Eukaryota > Metazoa > Chordata > Amphibia > Anura > Myobatrachidae > Pseudophryne > Pseudophryne corroboree. The sequence continues at coordinate 105,442,744 of NC_086453.1, forward strand.
AGGGTTAAAAAAGAGAGGGGGGCACTAATTAGGCGCAGTATAAACAATACAGCAGCTATAAGGGGAAAAACACTTATATAAGGTTATCCCTGTATATATATATAGCGCTCTGGTGTGTGCTGGCAAACTCTCCCTCTGTCTCCCCAAAGGGCTAGTGGGGTCCTGTCCTCTATCAGAGCATTCCCTGTGTGTGTGCTGTGTGTCGGTACGTTTGTGTCGACATGTATGAGGAAGAAAATGATATGGAGGCGGAGCAAATTGCCTGTAATAGGGATGTCACCCCCTAGGGGGTCGACACCTGAGTGGATGAACTGCTGGAAGGAATTACATGACAGTGTCAGCTCTTTACAAAAGACAGTGATTGACATGAGACAGCCGGCTACTCAGCTTGTGCCTGTCCAGACGTCTCATAGGCCGTCAGGGGCTCTAAAGCGCCCGTTACCTCAGATGGCAAATACAGACGCCGACACGGATACTGACTCCAGTGTCGACGGTGAAGAGACAAATATGACTTCCAGTAGGGCCACACGTTACATGATTGAGGCAATGGAAAATGTTTTACACATTTCTGATAATACGAGTACCACCAATAGGGGTATTATGTTCAGTGAGGAAAAACTACCTGTAGTTTTCCTGAATCTGAGAAATTAAATGAGGTGTGTGATGAAGCGTGGGTTTCCCCCGATAAAAAAACTGATAATTTCTAAAAAGTTATTGGCATATATCCTTTCCCGCCAGAGGTTAGGGTGCGTTGGGAAACACCCCCTAGGGGGGATAAAGCGCTCACACGCTTGTCAAAACAAGGGCTCTACCCTCTCCTGAGATGGCCGCCCTTAAGGATCCTGCTGATAGAAAGCAGGAGGGTATCCTAAAATGTATTTACACACATACTGGTGTTATACTGCGACCAGCAATCGCCTCAGCCTGGATGTGCAGTGCTGGGTTGGCGTGGTCGGATTCCCTGACTGAAAATATTGATACCCTAGATAGGGACAGTATATTATTGCCTGTAGAGCATTTAAAAGATGCATTTCTATATATGGGTGATGCACAGCGGGATATTTGCCGACTGGCATCAAGAGTAAGTGCGCTGTCCATTTCTGCCAGAAGAGGGTTATGGACACGACAGTGGTCAGGTGATGTGGATTCCAAATGGCATATGGAAGTATTGCCTTATAAAGGGAGGAGTTATTTGGGGTCGGTCTTTCAGACCTGGTGGCCACGGCAACAGCTGGGAAATCCACGTTTTTACCCCAGGTCGCCTCTCAACATAAGAAGACGCCGTATTATCAGGCGCAGTCCTTTCGTTCCCATAAGGGCACGTGGGCAAAAGGTTCCTCATTTCTGCCCCGTGACAGAGGGAGAGGGAAACGGCTGCAGAAATCAGCCAGTTCCCAGGAACAGAAGCCCTCTCCCGCCTCTGCAAAGCCCTCAGCATGACGCTGGGGCTTTACAAGCAGACAGGGAGGCAGTGTTGGAAGCCATTCACAAGCTGTATTCCCAGCAGGTGATAATTAAGGTACCCCTCCTGCAACAGGGAAAGGGGTATTACTCCACACTGTTGTGGTACCGAAGCCGGACGGCTCGGTGAGACCGATTTTAAATCTAAAATCTTTGAACACTTACATACAGAGGTTCAAATTCAAGAGAAGGGGACTACATGGTGTCTCTGGACATCAAGGATGCTTACCTTTATGTCCAAATTTACCCTTCTCACCAAGGGTACCTCAGGTTTGTGGTACAGAACTGTCACTATCAGTTTCAGACGCTGCCGTTTGGATGGTCCACGGCACCCCGGGTCTTTACCAAGGTAATGGCCGAAATGATGATACTCCTTCGAAGGAAGGGAGTTTTAGTTATCCCTTACTTGGACGATCTCCTGATAAGGGTAAGATCCTGGGAACAGTTGGAGGTCGGTGTAGCACTATCTCAGGTAGTGTTGCGACAGCACGATTGGATTCTCAATATTCCAAAATCGCAGCTGGTTCCGACAACTCGTCTTCTGTTCCTAGGGATGATTCTGGACACAGTTCAGAAAAAGGTGTTTCTCCCGGAGGAGAGAGCCAGGGAGTTATCCGTAGAGATGAGCGCCTGAAATTTTTCGGGTTTTGTGTTTTGGTTTTGGGTTCGGTTCCGCGGCCGTGTTTTGGGTTCGAACGCGTTTTGGCAAAACCTCACCGAATTTTTTTTGTCGGATTCGGGTGTGTTTTGGATTCGGGTGTTTTTTTCAAAAAACACTAAAAAACAGCTTAAATCATAGAATTTGGGGGTCATTTTGATCCCAAAGTATTATTAACCTCAAAAACCATAATTTACACTCATTTTCAGTCTATTCTGAATACCTCACAATATTATTTTTAGTCCTAAAATTTGCACCGAGGTCGCTGTGTGAGTAAGATAAGCGACCCTAGTGGCCGACACAAACACCGGGCCCATCTAGGAGTGGCACTGCAGTGTCACGCAGGATGTCCCTTCCAAAAAACCTTCCCCAAACAGCACATGACGCAAAGAAAAAAAGAGGCGCAATGAGGTAGCTGTGTGAGTAAGATTAGCGACCCTAGTGGCCGACACAAACACCGGGCCCATCTAGGAGTGGCACTGCAGTGTCAGGCAGGATGGCCCTTCCAAAAAACCCTCCCCAAACAGCACATGACGCAAAGAAAAAAAGAGGCGCAATGAGGTAGCTGTGTGAGTAAGATTAGCGACCCTAGTGGCCGACACAAACACCGGGCCCATCTAGGAGTGGCACTGCAGTGTCACGCAGGATGTCCCTTCCAAAAAACCCTCCCCAAACAGCACATGACGCAAAGAAAAAAAGAGGCGCAATGAGGTAGCTGTGTGAGTAAGATTAGCGACCCTAGTGGCCGACACAAACACCGGGCCCATCTAGGAGTGGCACTGCAGTGTCACGCAGGATGTCCCTTCCAAAAAACCCTCCCCAAACAGCACATGACGCAAAGAAAAAAAGAGGCGCAATGAGGTAGCTGACTGTGTGAGTAAGATTAGCGACCCTAGTGGCCGACACAAACACCGGGCCCATCTAGGAGTGGCACTGCAGTGTCACGCAGGATGTCCCTTCCAAAAAACCCTCCCCAATCAGCACATGATGCAAAGAAAAAGAAAAGAAAAAAGAGGTGCAAGATGGAATTGTCCTTGGGCCCTCCCACCCACCCTTATGTTGTATAAACAAAACAGGACATGCACACTTTAACCAACCCATCATTTCAGTGACAGGGTCTGCCACACGACTGTGACTGATATGACGGGTTGGTTTGGACCCCCCCCAAAAAAGAAGCAATTAATCTCTCCTTGCACAAACTGGCTCTACAGAGGCAAGATGTCCACCTCATCTTCACCCTCCGATATATCACCGTGTACATCCCCCTCCTCACAGATTATCAATTCGTCCCCACTGGAATCCACCATCTCAGCTCCCTGTGTACTTTGTGGAGGCAATTGCTGCTGGTCAATGTCTCCGCGGAGGAATTGATTATAATTCATTTTAATGAACATCATCTTCTCCACATTTTCTGGATGTAACCTCGTACGCCGATTGCTGACAAGGTGAGCGGCGGCACTAAACACTCTTTCGGAGTACACACTTGTGGGAGGGCAACTTAGGTAGAATAAAGCCAGTTTGTGCAAGGGCCTCCAAATTGCCTCTTTTTCCTGCCAGTATAAGTACGGACTGTGTGACGTGCCTACTTGGATGCGGTCACTCATATAATCCTCCACCATTCTATCAATGTTGAGAGAATCATATGCAGTGACAGTAGACGACATGTCCGTAATCGTTGTCAGGTCCTTCAGTCCGGACCAGATGTCAGCATCAGCAGTCGCTCCAGACTGCCCTGCATCACCGCCAGTGGGTGGGCTCGGAATTCTGAGCCTTTTCCTCGCACCCCCAGTTGCGGGAGAATGTGAAGGAGGAGATGTTGACAGGTCGCGTTCCGCTTGACTTGACAATTTTGTCACCAGCAGGTCTTTCAACCCCAGCAGACCTGTGTCTGCCGGAAAGAGAGATCCAAGGTAGGCTTTAAATCTAGGATCGAGCACGGTGGCCAAAATGTAGTGCTCTGATTTCAACAGATTGACCACCCGTGAATCCTTGTTAAGCGAATTAAGGGCTGCATCCACAAGTCCCACATGCCTAGCGGAATCGCTCCCTTTTAGCTCCTTCTTCAATGCCTCCAGCTTCTTCTGCAAAAGCCTGATGAGGGGAATGACCTGACTCAGGCTGGCAGTGTCTGAACTGACTTCACGTGTGGCAAGTTCAAAGGGCATCAGAACCTTGCACAACGTTGAAATCATTCTCCACTGCGCCTGAGACAGGTGCATTCCACCTACTATATCGTGCTCAATTGTATAGGCTTGAATGGCCTTTTGCTGCTCCTCCAACCTCTGAAGCATATAGAGGGTTGAATTCCACCTCGTTACCACTTCTTGCTTCAGATGATGGCAGGGCAGGTTCAGTAGTTTTTGGTGGTGCTCCAGTCTTCTGTACGTGGTGCCTGTACGCCGAAAGTGTCCCGCAATTCTTCTGGCCACCGACAGCATCTCTTGCACGCCCCTGTCGTTTTTTAAAAAATTCTGCACCACCAAATTCAAGGTATGTGCAAAACATGGGACGTGCTGGAATTTGCCCATATTTAATGCACACACAATATTGCTGGCGTTGTCCGATGCCACAAATCCACAGGAGAGTCCAATTGGGGTAAGCCATTCCGCGATGATCTTCCTCAGTTGCCGTAAGAGGTTTTCAGCTGTGTGCGTATTCTGGAAACCGGTGATACAAAGCGTAGCCTGCCTAGGAAAGAGTTGGCGTTTGCGAGATGCTGCTACTGGTGCCGCCGCTGCTGTTCTTGCGGCGGGAGTCCATACATCTACCCAGTGGGCTGTCACAGTCATATAGTCCTGACCCTGCCCTGCTCCACTTGTCCACATGTCCGTGGTTAAGTGGACATTGGGTACAGCTGCATTTTTTAGGACACTGGTGACTCTTTTTCTGAGGTCTGTGTACATTTTCGGTATCGCCTGCCTAGAGAAATGGAACCTAGATGGTATTTGGTACCGGGGACACAGTACCTCCAACAAGTCTCTAGTTGGCTCTGCAGTAATGATGGATACCGGAACCACGTTTCTCACCACCCAGGATGCCAAGGCCTCAGTTATCCGCTTTGCAGTAGGATGACTGCTGTGATATTTCATCTTCCTCGCAAAGGACTGTTGAACAGTCAATTGCTTACTGGAAGTAGTACAAGTGGGCTTACGACTTCCCCTCTGGGATGACCATCGACTCCCAGCGGCAACAACAGCAGCGCCAGCAGCAGTAGGCGTTACACGCAAGGATGCATCGGAGGAATCCCAGGCAGGAGAGGACTCGTCAGAATTGCCAGTGACATGGCCTGCAGGACTATTGGCATTCCTGGGGAAGGAGGAAATTGACACTGAGGGAGTTGGTGGGGTGGTTTGCGTGAGCTTGGTTACAAGAGGAAGGGATTTACTGGTCAGTGGACTGCTTCCGCTGTCACCCAAAGTTTTTGAACTTGTCACTGACTTATTATGAATGCGCTGCAGGTGACGTATAAGGGAGGATGTTCCGAGGTGGTTAACGTCCTTACCCCTACTTATTACAGCTTGACAAAGGGAACACACGGCTTGACACCTGTTGTCCGCATTTCTGGTGAAATACCTCCACACCGAAGAGCTGATTTTTTTGGTATTTTCACCTGGCATGTCAACGGCCATATTCCTCCCACGGACAACAGGTGTCTCCCCGGTTGCCTGACTTAAACAAACCACCTCACCATCAGAATCCTCCTGGTCAATTTCCTCCCCAGCGCCAGCAACACCCATATCCTCATCCTGGTGTACTTCAACACTGACATCTTCAATCTGACTATCAGGAACAGGACTGCGGGTGCTCCTTCCAGCACTTGCAGGGGGCGTGCAAATGGTGGAAGGCGCATGCTCTTCACGTCCAGTGTTGGGAAGGTCAGGCATCGCAACCGACACAATTGGACTCTCCTTGTGGATTTGGGATTTCGAAGAACGCACAGTTCTTTGCGGTGCTTTTGCCAGCTTGAGTCTTTTCATTTTTCTAGCGAGAGGCTGAGTGCTTCCATCCTCATGTGAAGCTGAACCACTAGCCATGAACATAGGCCAGGGCCTCAGCCGTTCCTTGCCACTCCGTGTGGTAAATGGCATATTGGCAAGTTTACGCTTCTCCTCCGACAATTTTATTTTAGGTTTTGGAGTCCTTTTTTTACTGATATTTGGTGTTTTGGATTTGACATGCTCTGTACTATGACATTGGGCATCGGCCTTGGCAGACGACGTTGCTGGCATTTCATCGTCTCGGCCATGACTAGTGGCAGCAGCTTCAGCACGAGGTGGAAGTGGATCTTGATCTTTCCCTAATTTTGGAACCTCAACATTTTTGTTCTCCATATTTTAATAGGCACAACTAAAAGGCACCTCAGGTAAACAATGGAGATGGATGGATTGGATACTAGTATACAATTATGGACGGGCTGCCGAGTGCCGACACAGAGGTAGCCACAGCCGTGAACTACCGCACTGTACTGTGTCTGCTGCTAATATATAGACTGGTTGATAAAGAGATAGTATACTCGTAACTAGTATGTATGTATAAAGAAAGAAAAAAAAACCACGGTTAGGTGGTATATACAATTATGGACGGGCTGCCGAGTGCCGACACAGAGGTAGCCACAGCCGTGAACTACTGCACTGTACTGTGTCTGCTGCTAATATAGACTGGTTGATAAAGAGATAGTATACTCGTAACTAGTATGTATGTATAAAGAAAGAAAAAAAAACCACGGTTAGGTGGTATATACAATTATGGACGGGCTGCCGAGTGCCGACACAGAGGTAGCCACAGCCGTGAACTACCGCACTGTACTGTGTCTGCTGCTAATATAGACTGGTTGATAAAGAGATAGTATACTCGTAACTAGTATGTATGTATAAAGAAAGAAAAAAAAAACACGGTTAGGTGGTATATACAATTATGGACGGGCTGCCGAGTGCCGACACAGAGGTAGCCACAGCCGTGAACTACCGCACTGTACTGTGTCTGCTGCTAATATAGACTGGTTGATAAAGAGATAGTATACTCGTAACTAGTATGTATGTATAAAGAAAGAAAAAAAAAACCACGGTTAGGTGGTATATACAATTATGGACGGGCTGCCGAGTGCCGACACAGAGGTAGCCACAGCCGTGAACTACCGCACTGTACTGTGTCTGCTGCTAATATATAGACTGGTTGATAAAGAGATAGTATACTCGTAACTAGTATGTATGTATAAAGAAAGAAAAAAAAACCACGGTTAGGTGGTATATACAATTATGGACGGGCTGCCGAGTGCCGACACAGAGGTAGCCACAGCCGTGAACTACCGCACTGTACTGTGTCTGCTGCTAATATATAGACTGGTTGATAAAGAGATAGTATACTACTAATATTATATATACTGGTGGTCAGGTCACTGGTCACTAGTCACACTGGCAGTGGCACTCCTGCAGCAAAAGTGTGCACTGTTTAATTTTAATATAATATTATGTACTCCTGGCTCCTGCTATAACCTATAACTGGCACTGCAGTAGTGCTCCCCAGTCTCCCCCACAATTATAAGATGTGTGAGCTGAGCAGTCAGACAGATATATAATATATATAGATGATGCAGCACACTGGCCTGAGCCTGAGCAGTGCACACAGATATGGTATGTGACTGACTGAGTCACTGTGTGTATCGCTTTTTTCAGGCAGAGAACGGATATATTAAATAAACTGCACTGTGTGTCTGGTGGTCACTCACTATATAATATATTATGTACTCCTGGCTCCTGCTATAACCTATAACTGGCACTGCAGTAGTGCTCCCCAGTCTCCCCCACAATTATAAGCTGTGTGAGCTGAGCAGTCAGACAGATATATATATAATATTATATATAGATAATAGATGATGCAGCACACTGGCCTGAGCCTGAGCAGTGCACACAGATATGGTATGTGACTGAGTCACTGTGTGCTGTGTATCGCTTTTTTCAGGCAGAGAACGGATTATAAATAAAACTGGTGGTCACTATCAGCAAAACTCTGCACTGTACTGAGTACTCCTAATGCTCCCCAAAATTAGTAAATCAAGTGTCTCTCTAATCTATTCTAAACGGAGAGGACGCCAGCCACGTCCTCTCCCTATCAATCTCAATGCACGTGTGAAAATGGCGGCGACGCGCGGCTCCTTATATAGAATCCGAGTCTCGCGATAGAATCCGAGCCTCGCGAGAATCCGACAGCGTCATGATGACGTTCGGGCGCGCTCGGGTTAACCGAGCAAGGCGGGAAGATCCGAGTCGCTCGGACCCGTGAAAAAAAACATGAAGTTCTGGCGGGTTCGGATTCAGAGAAACCGAACCCGCTCATCTCTAGTTATCCGAGCTAGTCAGGAACCTCCTAAAACCGAGCCAAGTCTCAGTGCATCAATGCACAAGGGTTCTGGGAAAAATGGTAGCTTCCTACGAAGCAAAGCCATTCGGCAGATTCCACGCAAGAACTTTCCAGTGGGACCTGCTGGACAAATGGTCCGGGTCGCATCTTAAGATGCATCAGCGGATAACCCGGTCACCAAGGACAAGGGTGTCCCTCCTGTGGTGGTTGCAGAGTGCTCATCTTCTAGAGGGCCGCAGAGTCGGCATTCAGGACTGGGTCCTGGTGACCACGGATGCCAGCCTGCGAGGCTGGGGAGCAGTCACACAGGGAAAAGATTTCCAGGGCTTATGGTCAAGCCTGGAGACATCATTTCACATAAATATCCTGGAGCTAAGGGCCATTTACAATGCTCTTAGCTTAGCAAGACCTCTGCTTCAAGGTCAGCCGGTGTTGATCCAGTCGGACAACATAACGGCAGTCACCCATGTAAACAGACAGGGTGGCACAAGAAGCAGTCAATGGCAGAAGCTGCAAGGATTCTTCGCTGGGCGGAAAATCATGGGATAGCACTGTCAGCAGTATTCATTCCGGGAGTGGACAACTGGGAAGCAGACTTCCTCAGCAGGCACGGCCTCCACCCGGGAGAGTGGGGACTTCACCCAGAAGTCTTCCACATGATTGTAAACCATTGGGAAAAACCAAAGGTGGACATGATGGCGTCCCGCCTAAACAAAAAATTGGACAGGTATTGCGCCAGGTCAAGGGACCCTCAGGCAATAGCTGTGGACGCTCTGGTAACACCGTGGGTGTACCAGTCAGTGTATGTGTTCCCTCCTCTTCCTCTCATACCAAAAGTACTGAGAATTATAAGACGGAGGGGAGTAAGAACTATACTCGTGGCTCCGGATTGGCCAAGAAGGACTTGGTACCCGGAACTTCAAGAGATGCTCACGGAGGACCCGTGGCCTCTACCTCTAAGAAGGGACCTGCTCCAGCAAGGACCCTGTCTATTCCGAGACTTACCGCGGCTGCGTTTAACGGCAGGGCGGTTGAACGCCGGATCCTGAAGGAAAAAGGCATTCCGGATGAAGTCATCCCTACCCTGATCAAGCCAGGAAGGATGTAACCGCAAAGCATTATCACCGCATTTGGCGAAAATATGTTGCGGGGTGCGAGGCCAGTAAGGCCCCGAAGGAGGAATTTTCAACTAGGTCGATTCCTGCATTTCCTGTAAACAGGAGTGTCTATGTGCCTAAAATTGGGGTCCATTAAGGTTCAAATTTCGGCCCTGTCAATTTTCTTCCAGAAAGAACTAACTTCAGTTCCTGAAGTTCAGACGTTTTGTAAAAGGGGTACTGCATATACAGCCTCCTTTTGTGCCTCCAGTGGCATCTTGGGATCTCAATGTAGTTTTGGGGTTCCTAAAGTCACATTGGTTTGAACCACTTGAGTCTGTGGAGTTAAAATATCTCACATGGAAAGTGGTCATGTTGTTGGCCCTGGCCTCGGCCAGGCGCGTGTCAGAATTGGGGGCTTTATCCTGTAAAGGCCCTTATCTGATTTTCCAGACAGGGCGGAATTGAGGACTCATCCTCAATTTCTCCCTAAGGTGTTTTCAGCGTTTCACGTGAACCAGCCTATTGTGGTACCTGCGGCTACTAGGGACTTGGAGGACTCCTAGTTGCTGGACGTAGTCAGGGCCCTGAAAATATATGTTTCCAGGACGGCTGGAGTCAGAAAATCTGACTCGCTGTTTATCCTGTATGCACCCAACAAGCTGGGTGCTCCTGCTTTTGCTCCAGACTATTGCTCGTTGGATTTGTAGCACAATTCAGCTTGCACATTCTGTGGCAGGCCTGCCACAGCCAAAATCTGTAAAAGCCCATTCCACACGGAAAGGGGCTCATCTTGGGCGGCTGCCCGAGGGGTCTCGGCTTTACAACTTTGCCGAGCAGCTACTTGGTCGGGGCAAACACGTTTGCTAAATTCTACAAATTTGATACCCTGGCTGAGGAGGACCTGGAGTTCTCTCATTTGGTGCTGCAGAGTCATCCGCACTCTCCCGCCCGTTTGGGAGCTTTGGTATAATCCCCATGGTCCTTACGGAGTTCCCAGCATCCACTAGGACGTCAGAGAAAATAAGAATTTACTTACCGATAATTCTATTTCTCATAGTCCGTAGTGGATGCTGGGCGCCCATCCCAAGTGCGGATTGTCTGCAATACTTGTACATAGTTATTGTTACAAAAATCGGGTTATTGTGGTTGTGAGCCATCTTTCCAGAGGCTCCTCTGTTATCATGCTGTTAACTGGATTCAGATCACAGGTTGTACGGTGTGATCGGTGTGGCTGGTATGAGTCTTACCCGGGATTCATAAATCCTTCCTTATTGTGTACGCTCGTCCGGGCACAGTATCCTAACTGAGGCTTGGAGGGGGGTCATAGGGGGAGGAGCCAGTGCACACCAGGTAGTCCTAAAGCTTTACTTTTGTGCCCAGTCTCCTGCGGAGCCGCTATTCCCCATGGTCCTTACGGAGTTCCCAGCATCCACTACGGACTATGAGAAATAGAATTATCGGTAAGTAAATTCTTATTTTTCATAAAAAAAGGTGTTCCCTACGTTAGCATTGAGGCAATATTTATGAGGACACATCTGTATCCAAGCAGAAGCAGAGGTCACAGTGTTAGTGGCAGTGTGAGTGCTGTGTGCATGTGAGTGGGTTGGTTGTGCAGTAGTGTTTGGAATATGTGTAAGGAGCATTATGTGTGTCAGGTAAAAATGCATTAATAATGTGCAACATATGTGTAAGGGGCACTATGTGTGTCATTATGTGTATAAGGGCATTAATAATGTGCAGCATATGTGTAACAGGGTACTACTATATGTGTGTCATTATGTGTATAGGGGCACTAATAATGTGCAGCAAATGTGTAGGGGGCACTATGTGTGTCATTATGTGTATAAGGGCATTAATAATGTGCGGCATATGTGTAAGGGACATTATGTGTAAAAGGGCATTAATAAAGGTTGTCATAATGTGTAAGGTGCATTATGTTTATAAGGACATTAATAAGGTGTCTCATGTGTAAGGGGCATTACTGTGTGGAATGTGTGTAAATGCATTACTAATGTGTGGCATTATGTGTATAAGGTACTCTACTATGTGGCGTTGCGTATAGAAAGGGCACTACTGTGTCGTCTAATGTGAATAAAGAGCAATAGGGTGTGGTGTAATGTGAATAAGGAGCAATTCAGTGTGATGTAATGTGAATAAGGGGCTCTACTGTGAGGAGTAACGTTTATAAGGTAAAGTGATACTACTGTGGGATGTAATATGAATTATGGACACTATCGCATGATCATATGTGAATAAAGTTGCAGTACTGTGTGGCATAATTGGAAATGAGGTTATTGTGTGGCCATGCCCCTTGTCAGCAAAAACACACCCCTTTTTTGGGTTGTGCGCCAAATGTGCGAACTGTTCCTATTTAAAATATAGGGGGTACAAGGTCAGAGGCGGAACCAGCGGTGGTGCTAGGGGGCACCAGCCAAAATCTTGCCTAGGGCATCATATTGGTTAGGGCCGGCTCTGGGCGACGGTTCATCTTTCAGCAGGACGACCCTAAGCACACAGCCAAGATATCGGAGGAGTGGCTTCAGGACAACTCTGTAACTGTCCTTGAGTGGCCCAGCCAGAGCCCAGACTTGAATCCAATTGAACATCTCTGGAGAGTCCTGAAAATGGCTGTGCACCGACGCTTCCCATCCAACCTGATGAAGCTTGAGAGATGCTGCAAAGAGGAATGGGCAAAACTACCCAAAGATAGTTGTGCCAAGCTTGTGGCATCATATTCCAAAAGACTTAAGGCTGTAATTGCTGCCAAAGGCGCATCAACAAAGTATTGAGCAAAGGCTGTGAATACTTATGTAATGAGATTTCTTAGTTTTAAATTTTTAATAAATTAGCAAAAATCTAAAAAAATAACCTTTTTCACGTTGTCATTATGGGATATTGGGGGTCATTCCGACCCAATCGCATGCTGTGTTTCCTCGCAGCCGTGCGATTGGGTCGGAACTACGTGTGCGCAGCGGCCGTATTGTGCAGGCGCATCGTTGCCCAACGACAGCCTTCGCCAGGCAGTGATGCCGCTAGCGAGGATTGACAGGAGGAAGGCGGAACCGGGCGGCAACTCACCACTTTCGGGGAGTGATGAGTCCAACACATGCGCGTCCCGGTGTGTAGAGGGCGGATGTATAACATCAATTCCGGGACCTGCATCGCTGGATCGATCGCACAGTAAGTAACTCTTACCATGGTCGTCTTTTACAGGATACTTTTTTAGCATAGCAGGGCTGCACAAGCGTTCGCAGCCCTGCTATGCAGAAATACACTCCCCCATAGGCGGCGCCTAGTTGATCGCACGGGCAGCAAAAAGTTGCTACGTGCAATCAACTCGGAATGACCCCATTGTGTGTAGAATTTTGAGAACATTAATTAATTTATTCCATTTTGGATTAAGGCTGTAACATAACAAAATGTGGAAAAAGTGAAGTGCTGTGTATACTTTCCATATGCACTGTATCCTTATGTCCTTTATAGTTATTTCTCTATCCTTTTATCTAGATTAGCACCCCTTATGTTCTGTGATATAAACCATTATATACATTATACCTTTTATATACTATGAGCAAGACGTTGCCATTGTAGGGTATGACATCTTGTGGGCATGCCCAAGTACTGAGAGATAGCAAGTTACTTTGTATAGCCTGTGCCTTCTTTCTGTATGAGGCACATCCAAGCAAGTTAGAAAAAAAGTATCTATATAATAATCCAGTAAAGTCTGTACAATCTCGTACGTGCATGTGAAACAGGATTTTTGGGAACACTCCACCCCTCCCTCTGCTAGGGAGCTGACACAAACTCTAGCAGGAGAGGTGGACAAACCGCTAGGAGGAGAATAAGCAGCCGCAGGAGGGAGGCGGCACGTGGGAGGCGTCTGCAGACAGAGCAGTGGGACAGGGCAGAGAAGGAGGCGTGGGGGGTAGGACTGAGCACAGCAGTAAACGTAAGGGTAGGAGCAGTGAGGATTGAGGAGGGGGCTACATGGTGCCAGAACTGGTTGGACCATGGTGGCCCAATATATGAATGGTTCCTTTACTAGTAATAAATATTTGTTGTTTAACTGAATATCATCAATGACTTGTGGACCCTGGCCTAACAGCTTCCGCTATTTACAGCACAAGTTATTATTATTAACGACTGTATATCTTTTCTGTTTCTTTCTGTTTCAGGCTGGTTGAAATTGAGTGTGTTTAACTGTATCCAATGCATGAGCGTGCCACCATCGTGCTTAGGTCACAAAGTTTGCATGGGTATGTAGATAATCTAAGTAAATTAAAGAAATATTTTCATTCCCCCCCCCCCCCTTTGCTCTGTACAAAGCCAATTGTACACTTGACTATACTGTTTTCAATACGTGTATGGTAATATGTATAGTTACTGTTACTAAGGATACTAGACTTTACCAATATTTCTCAGCTCGGAGATGACCTCTACAGTCATAGAGGCTAATTCAGATCTGAATGTAGATATGATAAATTTAGCACATCTGCGATCAGTTACTCTGACATGCAGGGGGACACCCAGCACAGGGCTAGTCCACTCCGTATGTCTGCCCCCCCGCCCCCCATCCCCTTCATCCGAGAACGGGGCTGTTTCTACCAAAAACTCACAGGTTTCACTGAACCTGTGTGTTTTTGGAAGAGAATGTATTTTTTTACAGATGACCAAATTGGATAGCCTGTAACAAAAAAACATGGGGGGAGCATCATGAAAAATTGTGTTTTTCACGCCCAAAGTTTCTTATCCTATAATTGGATACCCCCCTGTGTTTTGACAGGCTGTTTATAGCATATGGACTATAGCAGTGAACATATATGGGCCTATTTATCAAATAATATTTGTGGGATATTCGCAAAAATATTACTGATCCCTTGAATGTACGAAGGCTTTCAGATTTTCCAAGCTCTGGAACATGAAACATAACAGTGCTTGGCCCTTTAAGGATAACACCATCTCCAGATGGCATTCTCCTATAGTAGCCTGGGATGAAGCAGATGGTCAGGGGTGAGTATGACTAGGATGGCGTACTGAGGGACACATCACACATTTGCTCTGGGGTCTAAGCCTTTCTGGTTCTAGTTCCTCGCACTGCTTCTGTTACTGTTTTTTTGGGAAATATGTACTCATCATTTCCATCTTATAAATAGCTAATACATTTAAATGTTTGAGTGCAAACACTCAGTGCCCACCACACTGTCTTTTTCGTGATTTGTGCAGCGCTGTTGCTGCTGGACCTCGGAGAGGTAGGTATTAGAGAACATGTGTATAGGATGTGTGGTGTGGACCCATGTGCACCCCACACCTTGGACCAAAGATACGACACTGCAGTCTATTAAACAAATGTAGTACTTGAAAATGATTTGTAGTTGTAATTACTAAGGTTAGCCTACAATTGATAATACCGGGATCAGCATGGCATACTAGGCTAATTTCTAAAAAAAAAAAAAAGCATTTCAGGGAGATCGTGTCAGCAACATCTATGAGCGTGCAATTAAAGTGGAAGTGTACTGCTCTGCTTAAGCACTGCTGATCAGTAGGATCTACTTCTTGACTAAAACAAACTAAAACCTTTCAAGACATTCAGCACATTGTACGGCATCTATGAAGAGAAGCTGTGACAGTGCTCCCCCCCAACCCCCGCAGCACAGTACGGCCCGTGGGTGGGACAGCGGCTGAGGGGCAGATTTATTAAGCTTGGTGAAGTGATAAAGTGGAAGGTGATAAAGTACCAGCCAATCAGATTTTTACTGCCATATCACAGGCTGGGTTTGAAAATGACAGTTAGGAGCTGACTGGCTGGTCCTTTATCACCTTCCACTTTATCACTTCACCGTGCTTAATAAATCTGCCCCTCAGTCCCAGAAAAAAACAGGACAGTTGGGTGTAAGCTACACTTAGTAGATCCCCAGGACTCCACCTACAGGGAGGGACATCTTAATGGTTATAATGCAGTTTTACTATGGGGTATATTCAATTAAAGTCAGATCCATTCCGACATGCATTTATCACAATAGATCCGACAATCCCTATTCAATGAGCTGCCTAATCCGACTATTGGATTTGTCCGTTTCCGGTGTCCCGTCCATGCTGCTGCTGTCAGCAGCTCCCCGTGTGTGAGATCACAGAGAGCTGCTGGAGGGAGCCACACTCAGCCCTGTAGCCCAGAGTCGGATGGGAAGCGCAGCCAGGAGAGAGGAGCCTGGCTGGGAGGGGACGCACGTCATAGAGGTACCTGCCTGCCCTGCTGCCCCAATAGCCTGCACAACCCTTGCTCGGTTCCTGCACACTCTTATGCCCCTTTGTGTACTGTCTGTAGCTTCGCCTACATTTCTCTAACGTCCTAAGTGGATGCTGGGGACTCCGTAAGGACCATGGGGGATAGCGGCTCCGCAGGAGACTGGGCACATCTAAAGAAAGCTTTAGGACTATCTGGTGTGCACTGGCTCCTCCCCCCATGACCCTCCTCCAAGCCTCAGTTAGATCTCTGTGCCCGAACGAGAAGGGTGCACACTAGGGGCTCTCCTGAGCTTCTTAGTGAAAGTTTTAGTTTAGGTTTTTTATTTTCAGTGAGACCTGCTGGCAACAGGCTCACTGCATCGAGGGACTAAGGGGAGAAGAAGCGAACTCACCTGTGTGCAGAGTGGATTGGGCTTCTTAGGCTACTGGACATTAGCTCCAGAGGGACGATCACAGGCCCAGCTTGGATGGGTCCCAGAGCCGCGCCGCCGGCCCCCTTACAGAGCCAGAAGGCAGAAGAGGTCCGGAAAATCGGCGGCAGAAGACGTCCTGTCTTCAACAAGGTAGCGCACAGCACTGCAGCTGTGCGCCATTGCTCTCAGCACACTTCACACTCCGATCACTGAGGGTGCAGGGCGCTGGGGGGGGGGCGCCCTGAGACGCAATAAAAACACCTTGGCTGGCGAAAATACATCACATATAGCCCCCAGGGCTATATGGATGAATATTAACCCCTGCCAGAATCCATAAAAAAGCAGGAGAAAAGTCCGCGAAAAAGGGGCAGAGCCTATCTCCTCAGCACACTGGCGCCATTTTCCCTCACAGCTCCGTTGGAGGGAAGCTCCCTGGCTCTCCCCTGCAGTCACTACACTACAGAAAGGGTTAAAAAAGAGAGGGGGGCACTAATTAGGCGCAGTATTAACTATACAGCAGCTATAAGGGGAAAAACACTTATATAAGGTTATCCCTGTATATATATAGCGCTCTAGTGTGTGCTGGCAAACTCTCCCTCTGTCTCCCCAAAGGGCTAGTGGGGTCCTGTCCTCTATCAGAGCATTCCCTGTGTGTGTGCTGTATGTCGGTACTTTTGTGTCGACATGTATGAGGAGAAAAATGATGTGGAGACGGAGCAGATTGCCTGTAATAGTGATGTCACCCCCTAGGGGGTCGACACCTGAGTGGATGAACTGTTGGAAGGAATTACGTGACAGTGTCAGCTCTGTATAAAAGACAGTGGTTGACATGAGACAGCCAGCTACTCAGCTTGTGCCTGTCCAGACGTCTCATAGGCCGTCAGGGGCTCTAAAGCGCCCGTTACCTCAGATGGCAGATATAGACGCCGACACGGATACCGACTCCAGTGTCGACGGTGAAGAGACGAATGTGACTTCCAGTAGGGCCACACGTTACATGATTGAGGCAATGAAAAATGTTTTACACATTTCTGATAATACGAGTACCACCAAAAAAGGGGTATTATGTTCGGTGAGGAAAAACTACCTGTAGTTTTCCTGAATCTGAGAAATTAAATGAGGTGTGTGATGATGCGTGGGTTTCCCCCGATAACAACTGATAATTTCTAAAATGTTATTGGCATTATATCCTTTCCCGCCAGAGGTTAGGGTGCGTTGGGAAACACCCCCTAGGGTGGATAAAGCGCTCACACGCTTGTAAGGGCTCTACCTTCGCCTGAGATGGCCGCCCTTAAGGATCCTGCTGATAGAAAGCAGGAGGGTATCCTAAAAGGTATTTACACACATACTGGTGTTATACTGCGACCAGCAATCGCCTCAGCCTGGATGTGCAGTGCTGGGTTGGCGTGGTCGGATTCCCTGACTGAAAATATTGATACCCTAGATAGGGACAGTATATTTTTGCCTATAGAGCATTTAAAAGATGCATTTCTATATATGCGTGATGCACAGCGGAATATTTGCCGACTGGCATCAAGTCTAAGCGCGTTGTCCATTTCTACCAGTAGAGGGTTATGGACACGTCAGTGGTCAGGTGATGCGTATTCCAAACGGCATTTGGAAGTATTGCTTTATTAAGGGGAGGAGTTATTTGGGGTCGGTCTTTCAGACCTGGTGGCCACGGCAACAGCTGGGAATTCCACGTACCCCAGGTCGCCTCTCAACATGAGAAGACGCCATATTATCAGGCGCAGTCTTTTCGTGGACAAGCGGGCAAAAGGTTCCTCATTTCTGCCCCGTGACAGAGGGAGAGGAAAAAGGCTGCAGAAATCAGCCAGTTCCCAGGAACAGAAACCCTCTCCCGCCTCTGCCAAGCCCTCAGTATACGCTGGGGCTTTACAAGCAGAATCAGGCACGGTGGGGGGCCCGTCTCAATGAATTTCAGCGCGCAGTGGGCTCACTCGCAAGTAGATCCCTGGATCCTTCAGGTGATATCTCAGGGGTACAAAATTAGAATTCGAGACGTCTCCCCCTCGCCGTTTCCTAAAGTCGGCTTTACCGATGTCTCCTTCTGACAGGGAGACAGTTTTGGAAGCCATTCACAAGCTGTATTCCCAGCAGGTGATAATCAAGATACCCCTCCTGCAACAGGGAACGGGGTATTATTCCACACTGTTGTGGTACCGAAGCCGGACGGCTCGGTGAGACCGATTCTAAATCTAAAATCTTTGAACACTTACATACAGAGGTTCAAATACAAGATTGAGTCACTCAGGGCAGTGATTGCGAACCTGGAAGAAGGGGACTACATGATGTCTCGGGACATCAAGGATGCTTACCTTCATGTCAAAATTTACCCTTCTCACCAAGGGTACCTCAGGTTTATGGTACAGAACTGTCACTATCAGTTCAGACGCTGCCGTATGGATGGTCCACGGCACCCCGGGTCTTTACCAAGGTAATGGCCGAAATGATGATATTCCTTCGAAGGAAGTGAATTTTAGTTATCCCTTACTTGGACAATTCCCTGATAAGGGTAAGATCCAGGGAACAGTTGGAGGTCGGTGTAGCACTATCTCAGGTAGTGTTGCAGCAGCACGATTGGATTCTCAATATTCCAAAATCGCACCTGGTTCCGACGACGTGTCTTCTGTTCCTAGGGATGATCCTGGACACAGTCCAGAAAAAGGTGTTTCTCCCAGAGGAGAAAGCCAGGGAGTTATCCGAGCTAGTCAGGAACCTCCTAAAACCGAGCCAAGTCTCAGTGCATCAATGCACAAGGGTTCTGGGTAAAATGGTGGCTTCCTACGAAGCAATCCCATTCGGCAGATTCCACGCAAGAACTTTCCAGTGGGACCTGCTGGACAAATGGTCCGGGTCGCATCTTCAGATGCATCAGCGGATAACCCTATCACCAAGGACAAGGGTGTCCCTCCTGTGGTGGTTGCAGAGTGCTCATCTTCTAGAGGGCCGCAGATTAGGCATTCAGGACTGGGTCCTGGTGACCACGGATGCCAGCCTGCGAGGCTGGGGAGCAGTCACACAGGGAAGGAATATCCAGGGCTTATGGTCAAGCCCGGAGACATCACTTCACATAAATATCCTGAAGCTAAGGGACATTTACAATGCTCTAAGCTTAGCAAGACCTCTGCTTCAAGGTCAGCCGGTGTTGATCCAGTCGGACAACATCACGGCAGTCACCCACGTAAACAGACAGGGTGGCACAAGAAGCAGGAGGGCAATGACAGAAGCTGCAAGGATTTTTCGCTGGGCGGAAAATCATGTGATAGCACTGTCAGCAGTATTCATTCCGGGAGTGGACAACTGGGAAGCAGACTTCCTCAGCACGACCTCCACCCGGGAGAGTGGGGACTTCACCCAGAAGTCTTCCACATGATTAAAAACTCGACAGGTATTGCGCCAGGTCCAGGGACCCTCAGGCAATAAGCTGTAGACGCTCTGGTAACACCGTGGGTGTACCAGTCAGGGTATGTGTTCCCTCCTCTGCCTCTCATACCCAAGGTACTGAGATTGATAAGATGGAGAGGAGTAAGCACTATATTCGTGGTTCCGGATTGGCCAAGAAGGACTTGGTAACCGGAACTTCAAGAGATGCTCACGGAGGATCCGTGGCCTCTACCTCTAAGAAGGGACCAGCTCCAGCAAGGACCCTGTCTGTTCCAAGACTTACCGCGGCTGCGTTTGACGGCATGGCGGTTGAACGCCGGATCCTGAAGGAAAAAAGGCATTCCGGATGAAGTCATCCCTATCCTGATCAAAGTCAGGAAGGATGTAACCGCAAAAATATTATCACCGCAATTGGCGAAAATATGTTGCGTGGTGCGAGGCCAGTAAGGCCCGACGGAGGAAATTCAACTGGGTCGATTCCTACATTTCCTGCAAACAGGAGTGTCTATGGGCCTGAAATTGGGGTCCATTAAGGTTCAAATTTCGGCCCTGTCAATTTTCTTCCAAAAAGAACTAGCTTCAGTCCCTGAAGTTCAGACGTTTGTAAAAGGGGTACTGCATATACAGCCTCCTTTTGTGCCTCCAGTGGCACTTTGGGATCTCAATGTAGTTTTGGGTTCCAAAAGTCACATTGGTTTGAACCACTTAAATCTGTGGAGTTAAAATATCTCACATGAAAAGTGGTCATGCTGTTGGCCCTGGCCTGGGCCAGGCGCGTGTCAGAATTGGCGGCTTTATCCTGAAAAAGCCCTTATCTGATTTTCCATTCGGACAGGGAGGAATTGAGGACTCGTCCTCAGTTTCTCCCCAAGGTGGTTTCAGCGTTTCACCTGAACCAACCTATTTGTGGTGCCTGCGGCTACTAGGGACTTGGAGGCCTCCAAGTTGCTAGACGTTGTCAGTGCCCTGAAAATATATGTTTCCAGGACGGCTGGAGTCAGGAAATCTGACTCGCTGTTTATCCTGTATGCACCCAACAAGCTGGGTGCTCCTGCTTCTAAGCAGACTATTGCTCGTTGGATTTGTAGTACAATTCAGCTTGCACATTCTGTGGCAGGCCTGCCACAGCCAAAAATCTGTAAATGCCCACTCCACAAGGAAGGTGGGCTCATCTTGGGCGGCTGCCCGAGGGGTCTCGGCTTTTCAACTTTGCCGAGCAGCTACTTGGTCAGGAGCAAATACGTTTGTAAAATTCTACAAAATTGATATCCTGGCTGAGGAGGACCTGGAGTTCTCTCATTTGGTGCTGCAGAGTCATCCGCACTCTCCCGCCCGTTTGGGAGCTTTGGTATAATCCCCATGTTCCTTACGGAGTCCCCAGCATCCACTTAGGACGTTAGAGAAAATAAGAATTTACTTACCGATAATTCTATTTCTCATAGTCCGTAGTGGATGCTGGGCGCCCATCCCAAGTGCGGATTGTCTGCAATACTTGTACATAGTTATTGTTACAAAAATCGGGTTATTATTGTTGTGAGCCATCTTTCAGAGGCTCCTCTGTTATCATGCTGTTAACTGGGTTCAGATCACAGGTTATACGGTGTGATTGGTGTGGCTGGTATGAGTCTTACCCGGGATTCAAAATCCTTCCTTATTGTGTACGCTCGTCCGGGCACAGTATCCTAACTGATGCTTGGAGGAGGGTCATGGGGGGAGGAGCCAGTGCACACCAGATAGTCCTAAAGCTTTCTTTAGATGTGCCCAGTCTCCTGCGGAGCCGCTATCCCCCATGGTCCTTACGGAGTCCCCAGCATCCACTACGGACTATGAGAAATAGAATTATCGGTAAGTAAATTCTTATTTTCTTTCCTAGTTTCACACTCAGAGGCGGATTGGCCAAAGGGTTTACAGGGAAGATCCCCAGTGGGCCGACGCATCCGTGGGACCTGTTTTGTTTGAGGACATGTGGTCCTTTTTATAGACATAATGAATAAGATGCAAAATAATTAGCATATATGAAAATGACTTTGCCACTTAGCCTGTGATTACAGATGATCTAGTGTATGCTCTGGTAAAACGATACGTAAACTACCATGGCTTTAATGTATTTATACTCTCCTGGTAGGTAGATTTGTTGCATTTTATTTGTGTCTTTCTAATGTCCTATACTTTTTGATTTATTAGTACATTGGGGAAATCTATTATGTGACCCAATAGGAGATCTATCTATGTGATAAGAACTTCCACCTACGTATATACAGCACTAGCAGAAGCAATGTGACAACCAGGGACCTGATAATAAATCCTGAGTGACGTGTTTACCAACTGCGGGAAAAGTCTATAATGGGAGACTCAATGGATGACGCGGCGACCGGTCATGTAACTAGGGAACCCAGAGAGGAGGGCCCGTGACGCGCCAATGTCTATTAAATGACGAGAGGATGTCATGTGATCGGGGAACCCGGAGAGGAGGATCCCGTGACGCGTGATGACGGGTTGTCACGTGAGCGGAAGTATCAGCTGGTTCCGTCTAGGAGATGAGCTACGATTGGGGTAGCTAGGGAAGCTGCCCAGGAGTTAGGGAGGATCCTAGCGCACATGATCATGGACTATTAGAGTTGATGTGTATAGGGATCAGCTGCGCTGGGACCAATGGGATGGAGTTAGTAGGGATATAAACCGGAGACTTTCCAGACATGCACATTGGAGCTGACCTTGAGAAAGACCCGAGGAGGGTCGTGACGCATGGGTGCCCCTCTGACCGACCTCCTGTGTGGACGTTAAGGCACAAAGAACTGATCTGGCGAGTGAAGGAGTTCTGAGACCGGGGAATCCCTGTGCTGCAGCTTGGTGATTTCCTCTGACACACTCATGCTTTTAGAACTGGTGTGAGCCAGTTCTTACTTACAGCCGGTAATCAGCTATTCTTACCATCATTGCCTAGGAGGCCTGTCATAGTAGTGAATGTCTGCACCACTATTATGTGTTTTTTCTGTGTTCTTAATTGTTTTTAAATGTCATGTTTGGTCATGTGATGTGTGTTATGTATTAAATTGTCATTTTTATACAGTATCACACTATGTTTGCATTAGAGATGAGCGCCTGAAATTTTTCGGGTTTTGTGTTTTGGTTTTGGGTTCGGTTCCGCGGCCGTGTTTTGGGTTCGACCGCGTTTTGGCAAAACCTCACCGAATTTTTTTTGTCGGATTCGGGTGTGTTTTGGATTCGGGTGTTTTTTTCAAAAAACCCTAAAAAACAGCTTAAATCATAGAATTTGGGGGTCATTTTGATCCCATATTATTATTAACCTCAAAAACCATAATTTCCACTCATTTTCAGTCTATTCTGAATACCTCACACCTCACAATATTATTTTTAGTCCTAAAATTTGCACCGAGGTCGCTGGATGACTAAGCTAAGCGACCCTAGTGGCCGACACAAACACCTGGCCCATCTAGGAGTGGCACTGCAGTGTCACGCAGGATGGCCCTTCCAAAAAACACTCCCCAAACAGCACATGACGCAAAGAAAAAAAGAGGCGCAATGAGGTAGCTGTGTGAGTAAGATTAGCGACCCTAGTGGCCGACACAAACACCGGGCCCATCTAGGAGTGGCACTGCAGTGTCACGCAGGATGTCCCTTCCAAAAAACCCTCCCCAAACAGCACATGACGCAAAGAAAAATAAAAGAAAAAAGAGGTGCAAGATGGAATTGTCCTTGGGCCCTCCCACCCACCCTTATGTTGTATAAACAGGACATGCACACTTTAACCAACCCATCATTTCAGTGACAGGGTCTGCCACACGACTGTGACTGATATGACGGGTTGGTTTGGACCCCCACCAAAAAAGAAGCAATTAATCTCTCCTTGCACAAACTGGCTCTACAGAGGCAAGATGTCCACCTCATCATCATCCTCCGATATATCACCGTGTACATCCCCCTCCTCACAGATTATCAATTCGTCCCCACTGGAATCCACCATCTCAGCTCCCTGTGTACTTTGTGGAGGCAATTGCTGCTGGTCAATGTCTCCGCGGAGGAATTGATTATAATTCATTTTAATGAACATCATCTTCTCCACATTTTCTGGATGTAACCTCGTACGCCGATTGCTGACAAGGTGAGCGGCGGCACTAAACACTCTTTCGGAGTACACACTTGTGGGAGGGCAACTTAGGTAGAATAAAGCCAGTTTGTGCAAGGGCCTCCAAATTGCCTTTTTTTCCTGCCAGTATAAGTACGGACTGTGTGACGTGCCTACTTGGATGCGGTCACTCATATAATCCTCCACCATTCTTTCAATGTTGAGAGAATCATATGCAGTGACAGTAGACGACATGTCCGTAATCGTTGTCAGGTCCTTCAGTCCGGACCAGATGTCAGCATCAGCAGTCGCTCCAGACTGTCCTGCATCACCGCCAGCGGGTGGGCTCGGAATTCTGAGCCTTTTCCTCGCACCCCCAGTTGCGGGAGAATGTGAAGGAGGAGATGTTGACAGGTCGCGTTCCGCTTGACTTGACAATTTTGTCACCAGCAGGTCTTTGCACCCCAGCAGACTTGTGTCTGCCGGAAAGAGAGATCCAAGGTAGGTTTTAAATCTAGGATCGAGCACGGTGGCCAAAATGTAGTGCTCTGATTTCAACAGATTGACCACCCGTGAATCCTTGTTAAGCGAATTAAGGGCTGCATCCACAAGTCCCACATGCCAAGCGGAATCGCTCCCTTTTAGCTCCTTCTTCAATGCCTCCAGCTTCTTCTGCAAAAGCCTGATGAGGGGAATGACCAGACTCAGGCTGGCAGTGTCTGAACTGACTTCACGTGTGGCAAGTTCAAAGGGCATCAGAACCTTGCACAACGTTGAAATCATTCTCCACTGCACTTGAGACAGGTGCATTCCACCTCCTATATCGTGCTCAATTGTATAGGCTTGAATGGCCTTTTGCTGCTCCTCCAACCTCTGAAGCATATAGAGGGTTGAATTCCACCTCGTTACCACTTCTTGCTTCAGATGATGGCAGGGCAGGTTCAGTAGTTTTTGGTGGTGCTCCAGTCTTCTGTACGTGGTGCCTGTACGCCGAAAGTGTCCCGCAATTCTTCTGGCCACCGACAGCATCTCTTGCACGCCCCTGTCGTTTTTTAAAAAATTCTGCACCACCAAATTCAAGGTATGTGCAAAACATGGGACGTGCTGGAATTTGCCCATATTTAATGCACACACAATATTGCTGGCGTTGTCCGATGCCACAAATCCACAGGAGAGTCCAATTGGGGTAAGCCATTCTGCGATGATCTTCCTCAGTTGCCGTAAGAGGTTTTCAGCTGTGTGCGTATTCTGGAAAGCGGTGATACAAAGCGTAGCCTGCCTAGGAAAGAGTTGGCGTTTGCGAGATGCTGCTACTGGTGCCGCCGCTGCTGTTCTTGCGGCGGGAGTCCATACATCTACCCAGTGGGCTGTCACAGTCATATAGTCCTGACCCTGCCCTGCTCCACTTGTCCACATGTCCGTGGTTAAGTGGACATTGGGTACAACTGCATTTTTTAGGACACTGGTGAGTCTTTTTCTGACGTCCGTGTACATTCTCGGTATCGCCTGCCTACAGAAGTGGAACCTAGATGGTATTTGGTAACGGGGGCACACTGCCTCAATAAATTGTCTAGTTCCCTGTGAACTAACGGCGGATACCGGACGCACGTCTAACACCAACATAGTTGTCAAGGACTCAGTTATCCGCTTTGCAACAGGATGACTGCTGTGATATTTCATCTTCCTCGCAAAGGACTGTTGGACAGTCAATTGCTTACTGGAACTGGAAGTAGTACAAGTGGGCTTACGACTTCCCCTCTGGGATGACCATCGACTCCCAGCAGCAACAACAGCAGCGCCAGCAGCAGTAGGCGTTACACGCAAGGATGCATCGGAGGAATCCCAGGCAGGAGGGGACTCGTCAGAATTGCCAGTGACATGGCCTGCAGGACTGTTGGCATTCCTGGGGAAGGAGGAAATTGACACTGAGGGAGTTGGTGGGGTGGTTTGCGTGAGCTTGGTTACAAGAGGAAGGGATTTACTGGTCAGTGGACTGCTTCCGCTGTCGGCCCAAGTTTTTGAACTTGTCACTGACTTATTATGAATGCGCTGCAGGTGACGTATAAGGGAGGATGTTCCGAGGTGGTTAACGTCCTTACCCCTACTTATTACAGCTTGACAAAGGGAACACACGGCTTGACACCTGTTGTCCGCATTTCTGGTGAAATACTTCCACACTGAAGAGCTGATTTTTTTGGTATTTTCACCAGGCATGTCAACGGCCCTATTCCTCCCACGGACAACAGGTGTCTCCCCGGGTGCCTGACTTAAACAAACCACCTCACCATCAGAATCCTCCTGGTCAATTTCCTCCCCAGCGCCAGCAACACCCATATCCTCCTCATCCTGGTGTACTTCAACACTGACATCTTCAATCTGACTATCAGGAACTGGACTGCGGGTGCTCCTTCCAGCACTTGCAGGGGGCGTGCAAATGGTGGAAGGCGCATGCTCTTCACGTCCAGTGTTGGGAAGGTCAGGCATCGCAACCGACACAATTGGACTCTCCTTGTGGATTTGGGATTTCGAAGAATGCACAGTTCTTTGCGGTGCTACTGCTTTTGCCAGCTTGAGTCTTTTCATTTTTCTAGCGAGAGGCTGAGTGCCTCCATCCTCATGTGAAGCTGAACCACTAGCCATGAACATAGGCCAGGGCCTCAGCCGTTCCTTGCCACTCCGTGTGGTAAATGGCATATTGGCAAGTTTACGCTTCTCCTCCGACAATTTTATTTTAGGTTTTGGAGTCCTTTTTTTACTGATATTTGGTGTTTTGGATTTGACATGCTCTGTACTATGACATTGGGCATCGGCCTTGGCAGACGACGTTGCTGGCATTTCATCGTCTCGGCCATGACTAGTGGCAGCAGCTTCAGCACGAGGTGGAAGTGGATCTTGATCTTTCCCTAATTTTGGAACCTCAACATTTTTGTTCTCCATATTTTAATAGGCACAACTAAAAGGCACCTCAGGTAAACAATGGAGATGGATGGATACTAGTATACAATTATGGATGGACTGCCGAGTGCCGACACAGAGGTAGCTACAGCCGTGGACTACCGTACTGTACTGTGTCTGCTGCTAATATAGACTGGTTGATAAAGAGATGTTGTAGTAGTATGTATGTATAAAGAAGAAAGAAAAAAAAACCACGGGTAGGTGGTATACAATTATGGACGGACTGCCGAGTGCCGACACAGAGGTAGCTACAGCCGTGGACTACCGTACTGTACTGTGTCTGCTGCTAATATAGACTGGTTGATAAAGAGATGTAGTAGTAGTATGTATGTATAAAGAAGAAAGAAAAAAAAACCACGGGTAGGTGGTATACAATTATGGACGGACTGCCCAGTGCCGACACAGAGGTAGCTACAGCCGTGGACTACCGTACTGTACTGTCTGCTGCTAATATAGACTGGTTGATAAAGAGATGTAGTAGTAGTAGTATGTATGTATAAAGAAGAAAGAAAAAAAAAACCACGGGTAGGTGGTATACAATTATGGACGGACTGCCGAGTGCCGACACAGAGGTAGCTACAGCCGTGGACTACCGTACTGTACTGTGTCTGCTGCTAATATAGACTGGTTGATAAAGAGATGTAGTAGTAGTATGTATGTATAAAGAAGAAAGAAAAAAAAAACCACGGGTAGGTGGTATACAATTATGGACGGACTTCCGAGTGCCGACACAGAGGTAGCTACAGCCGTGAACTACCGTACTGTGTCTGCTGCGACTGGATGATAAATAATGATATAAAAAATATATATATATCACTACTGCAGCCGGACAGGTATATATTATATAATGACGGACCTGCTGGACACTGTCTGTCAGCAGAATGAGTTTTTTATAGAATAAAAAAAAAAACACCACACAAGTGAAGTCACACGACGAGTGTTTAACTTTTTCAGGCAATCACAATATAGTATACTATACTACTAACTATACTGGTGGTCAGTGTGGTCAGGTCACTGGTCAGTCACACTGGCAGTGGCACTCCTGCAGCAAAAGTGTGCACTGTTTAATTTTAATAATAATATGTACTCCTGGCTCCTGCTATAACCTATAACTGGCACTGCAGTGCTCCCCAGTCTCCCCCACAATTATAAGATGTGTGAGCTGAGCACAGTCAGATACGAGTGTTTAACTTTTTCAGGCAATCACAATATAGTATACTATACTACTAACTATACTGGTGGTCAGTGTGGTCAGGTCACTGGTCAGTCACACTGGCAGTGGCACTCCTGCAGCAAAAGTGTGCACTGTTTAATTTTAATAATAATATGTACTCCTGGCTCCTGCTATAACCTATAACTGGCACTGCAGTGCTCCCCAGTCTCCCCCACAATTATAAGATGTGTGAGCTAAGCACAGTCAGATATATACATAGATGATGCAGCACACTGGGCTGAGCAGTGCACACAGATATGGTATGTGACTGAGTCACTGTGTATCGTTTTTTTCAGGCAGAGAACGGATATATTAAATAAAACTGCACTGTCTTGTGGTCACTGTGGTCAGTCACTAGTAAACTCTGCACTCTCTACAGTTCTACAGTACTCCTAAGCTCCAGTAAATCAGGTCAATCTCTCTCTCTCTCTCTTCTAATCTAAATGGAGAGGACGCCAGCCACGTCCTCTCCCTATCAATCTCAATGCACGTGTGAAAATGGCGGCGACGCGCGGCTCCTTATATAGAATCCGAGTCTCGCGAGAATCCGACAGCGTCATGATGACGTTCGGGCGCGCTCGGGTTAACCGAGCAAGGCGGGAAGATCCGAGTCGCTCGGACCCGTGAAAAAAAACATGAAGTTCGTGCGGGTTCGGATTCAGAGAAACCGAACCCGCTCATCTCTAGTTTGCATACCATTTCTTTTCCTTGGCATAATCCTTGAAAACGCTCCCGGAAGTTTCTCCATAACAGGAGCAATACGGAGGTTGGGATATATCTGTCCATGTGAAGTGAGGCGCTGGTCCAGTGGTAGTTTACATATCGTTTTATCTTTGCATTTTGTGTTGGGAGGTGGGAAAAGCCTCTTTTGTGACTTACCACACCACTAGCTGCCTCTGCGCACTGTTTGGGTACTTCATACTATCTATTCCTAGTGTATGCTCTGTCTGCCTGCTTGGCTGACATATAGGATTGAGTGAATAGTGATTGGGATACGGTTGGTGTAATAAGCAAGAAAATATATCTTTCTACAGAATGATATAGTTTCCTAAATTCTGAAGGTGTATCACATAATGGTGGTCATTCCGAATTGTTCACTCGGTAAATTTCTTCGCATCGCAGCGATTTTCCGCTGCATCGCAGCGATTTTCCGCTTAGTGCGCATGCGCAATGTCCGCACTGCGACTGCGCCAAGTAAATTTGCTATGCAGTTAGGAATTTTACTCACGGTTTTTTCTTCGTTCTGGTGATCATAATGTGATTGACAGGAAGTGGGTGTTTCTGGGCGGAAACTGGCCGTTTTATGGGAGTGTGTGAAAAAACGCTACCGTTTCTGGGAAAAACGCGGGAGTGGCTGGAGAAACGGAGGAGTGTCTGGGCGAACGCTGGGTGTGTTTGTGACGTCAAACCAGGAACGACAAGCACTGAACTGATCGCACTGGCAGAGTAAGTTTCGAGTTACTCAGAAACTGCACAGAGATGTCTTATCGCAATATTGCAAATCTTTCATTCGCAATTTTAAGAAGCTAAGATTCACTCCCAGTAGGCGGCGGCTTAGCGTGTGCAAAGCTGCTAAAAGCAGCTTGCGAGCGAACAACTCGGAATGACCACCCATGTGCTCATAATATTTCATTTTATTTATTTTTAACTTCCCCCTTGATGCTGGACATGCCCACTATCTGGAAAGTCTTGGGGGGAGGGTACTGCTGCCATGGCCCATGGCTAGACCTCACACCTCTGGTGCTGCCCATGTGGGGCCACTAGTACAAATTTTTCCAGGGCCGCTTTTTGTTCCCTGTCCGCCCCTTCTCACACTTACACATGTGCACAAACTGGTCACCAGTTACACCAAGGGAGATTGGACTTTGAACCTTTGTTCTCA
Source organism: Pseudophryne corroboree (assembly GCF_028390025.1). Lineage (NCBI taxonomy): Eukaryota > Metazoa > Chordata > Amphibia > Anura > Myobatrachidae > Pseudophryne > Pseudophryne corroboree. The sequence continues at coordinate 105,472,521 of NC_086453.1, forward strand.
CTCTCCATCCATTTAAATAAAAGAAGATAGAATCGTTTTTGCACAAATCATCAGTCTATTAGTTTTAACAAATATTTACAGTAAGATAAAGTAAAAATGAGTGATGGTTTCATGTGTAAAATGTAATATTATTTTGTATCCTCTTTTCAAGTTGACAAGGAGCCAAAAATATCACTCAGGTACAATGATGAGAAGGAGGAAGGGGCGCTGCTGAAGACCGGATTGCTGGTTGTAGGAATCTCTGCAATCATTCTCTTTCTAGCGTTTGCACTTCTGTAAGTATTCCTTTCCTGCATCATTTCCATTCTCGCATATGTCATGTGCTTCTTACTTGTCTGCTGTAGTATACCTAGAGATGAACAGTTTCTTCTTAAGTCAGCCAGTGGTTTTATTAATTCCAATCACCTTATGAAGCTATAACCCCCACAGGCGTAACTAGGGTATTCAGAGCCCACAGTGTCAGATACAGTGCCCCACAGTGCCAGATACACAGTACCCCACAGTGCCAGATACATATTGCCCCAGTGTCAGATCCACTGTGACAGATACACAATTGCCCCCACAGTGCCAGATACATAGTGCCCCACAGTGCCAGATACACAGTGCCAGATACACAGTGCCCCACAGTGCCAGATACAGTGCCCCACAGTGCCAGATACATATTGCCCCAGTGTCAGATCCACAGTGACAGATACACAATTGCCCTCACAGGGCCAGATACACAGTGCCCCACAGTGTCAGATCCACAGTGCCAGATACAGTGCCCCACAGTGCCAGATACACAGTACCCCACAGTGCCAGATACATATTGCAGACAGTGCCAGATAGAAGCAGCATAATAAAAAAACAACATTATGACAGCATGATGATTAAAAAAAAAAAAATACAGCCAGCTTACTTTTTTCTCTGCAGCTGGCACACTGCTTGTGACACAAGAGAGCTTGCTCTTCCACGCATGCTGGCTCCACACTCTTCTTCCCTGCAGCCTGCATGCCCAGCCAATGACTGAGCCGCAGGCTGCACCTTTACACCATCGGACAGCTGAGCCGTCGCTCAGCTGTCCTGAAATTCTATGCAGCGCTGGAGCTGCTGCTGTTCGGTTGCCAGGGCAACCTATAGGGAGCCGCCGGAGGAGCGCAGCGCCGCAGATCGGAGGTACGATCTGTGTGCGGGCGGCGGGGGGGCCTTTTAAAAAAAAATCCTGCTCTGGGGGCGGGTGGGCATGATGCCCTGGCCGGCGCCCCCCTCTGCTGGGCCTGCCAAGGCAGCCAGGGCACGTGCCCCACTCACCCTGCCTTAGATACGCCTCTGATAACCCCTATTCCATATAAATAATGACTCAGACAACGGAATTGCTATTAACAAAGTCACAGCAAAATTTATTAAGAGTGGCGAGAAAAGCAGTGCGTAACCAAGGCAACAGCCCCATCTTGGAAGAATGCCTCCCACCCCTGCGCAACTGGGTTGAGCGGTACCACTTTCCAAACAAGCCGCTTATCCGGGGAAAGTGTCGGCCAACCATTATTGCACCAAGGAGCACTGCTTGTTACAATGAGGCAGAAGGTCTGCCCTTCCTCCCTAATATACCCCTCCCAGGTAAAGATATTCCCCCTTTTCTTATACGCTGGCTATCCTGTCACTCACTGAATTCCTTACCTGGTCTCATACTTCTTCCCCTGCCCCCTTTGCAACTCGGGCAAGTCAGATGGCCAGGTCACTTTACATTAAAAAACCCAACTGCTTATCTAGCCTCAGACTTAATTTAAGTATTCGGCTTCTTTATGCTATAACACTACATTTATTTTTAAATGGTCTTTTCTATTGAAAACTTGCTCCCCTCAAAGACCATGGTAAATAGAGCAGAACTAAGAAGCTAATTCAGGTTGGATAGAAAATCGCGCTCCAACCGTAATTTTTGCTTTCATCCCATGGACGCATGCACAGGGCCTGTCCGGTGGCTGTGCCCACATTTACTGCGGGTGACCCGCAATAAATGTGAATGGCTCTGCAAGGGGGACGGCAATGCTCCGTTTCCAAGGCAGAGAAGGAGCGTTGTGGGGGTGGAGGCTTCCGGACGGAGGGCATGGCATGGGCATGATCGGGGAGAATGCGTGTCGTCACACGTATCTTCTCCGATCAAAAAAATGGCTGCAGGCCTCCTGCTGTTGCAGCCAGGCTGTGCCAGCAGGAGCCATCCACAATTTCAGCGATCGCAGTGGGTGGGCTGCATGCCCTGCGATTGGCGGCTCCCAGCATGCGAGCAAAAGGATTGTAAATTCTGATGTTTAGCAGAATTTACAATCCTTACTGAATAGGCTCCAAAGCTCTTTCTGAACTGGTGCATGAGCAGGAAGGCACAGAAGCTAGAGTGGTATTATTCCCCACGGGTTGGGTGTCTAATTAACCCTAATGCTTCAGCCTAACCTTAATTGTAGCTTAAACCAAACCCGAAACTTAACCCTAATTGCATAAGTTGACATTTTTACTGTAAACATTCACATTGTGGATCTCATCATGTTATCGGTTGCCATTGTAAGCATGCTTCAATCTTGAATGACGACATTCAGAACATGTCGATATTCTGGTGTTGACATTTTGATTGTCAGCATTCTAAATGTCAACATATTGAGTGAAACTCATTTGGGCCCTTACTTCTCCTCTTACTAACTTGCCTCAGTTATAACCCAGCAATAATGATTCCTTTACCTGGTCTCACATATCCCTATCCTATTGCTATTCCTTTTTCTGTCCCATTAAAATGTTGTTTGCAAAACTCTGCAAACTCGTAGCCATGGGCCTGAGGACAGTACTGCCCTTGTTCCTAGGCATTTAGACACCCAGCTGTCAGTGGTCCATGTAGATGCTCAGCAGCCAGTGATTCATTTAGGTGCCCAATTATCAATAGTCCATAGGGACACACAGCTGACTGTAGTGACACTAGCTGCCAGGCGTCTAAGATGACATTTACTGTAGGTACCAATAGTCTGCGGAGCTCCCAGTTGCCAGAGATCTTTAATGACGCCCATGCCAGCCTCCCATCTGAGGGACAGATGATGACACCTACCTCCTGACTTTTTCGGCATCCAACACAATATCACAGTTGACCTTGGTTTCCTGACTATTCTTTAGGAAATGATTATTTTGTCCTGTTCAATAAGTCCTGTATCTCAGCTCTTTTCAGTTTAGTTTTATACCCAGACATAAAGAAGTTTCAGAATCCAAGCAGCAATCTCGCAGTCTTTCTGTACCAGCACTTTTGTGCAATAATTGCTGTTTTCTGTGACTGTAACGTACGTTACATCTGCCCCAGCTGCAGTGCAACATGGTTTTGCTCAATTGCTAACTTTTTTTGTTTGCTAACAATTCTGAATAACCCCCAAGATCTGTAGAGAGGCTAGGTGTAGTCAAGTAATGACATCTTTTAGCTGATTAAAAAAGAGAGGGGGGGGGGGGGGGGGGGAGTGTTAAATAAATACTTTCCAAAAACCAGAACACATGTCAATGTGCGATGAACGTTACAGGCTCAGACCCCTGGAAAACTTCCTCTTATTGACTGATGCTTAGTTATGTACACAATTCTCCATCTGTAAAACAGCATGCGTGACATGCCATAGACGCTTGCATTATGTCTTGCCCAAGTAAGCAATAAATTAGGCGGGATGCCAAAAATAATCCGTGCAGATAATAGGAAAGAATACACAAATGGCAATTGTGAGAATGAAGTTCCGTTCCAGTGAACTGTACCATACAGCGCAGACTATAATGGTCTTGTAGGGAGCGTGAATCATACACTCAGGGAGACTGGAAGAAGCAGGCTCATAGATGCAGGTATGCCAGCCACGTACTAGGGAGCACCAGTTATTACAGCCTGTTATCCTCAAAAACTACAACATACAGTATATAGTAGTAGATCTATGTAACATAGTAATTACAAAAACTATCCAAGAGCTTCCAACAGCCACCAAAAATGTACAAAAAGTGTTGATTTAAATATACTATTAGAATAAAGTATATAAATGATGTAATGTGAATTAAATTACGTATCAGAGAATTTAAGCTTTAAGCTCAAATGGGTCCGGGACTGATGTGAATGATACATTCTCACTGTACAGTGCTGCATCATTTGTTGTTGCTGTGTAAACAAAAATAACAACAATAGTAATAAATATGCGGCACATAGACAGAATGGCACCATATGTAATGTTGAATTATTACATATAAGCAGCAGCGGCTCCCCACCAGTGACGTAAAGTGTAGTCTTTGTCTGGGGAGGCACATTATATATATATATATATATATATATATATATATATATATATATACACTAGGTGCTTCATCGCGCCCTACGGGCGCTCTTCACACCGTCGCAAGGGGCTACGCCCCTTTAACCCTTGCATGCCTATATAGGGTTCAATATTTGTATTATATTGAGTATTACCTGCATTCCTTTGTGAGTGGTTAAATATTGCACAATGAAAGGGCGTGCGATGGTGAAGGAGGCGCAGCCCCTTGCGACGGCGTGAACAGCACCTGCAGGGCACGATGTAGAGAATGAGCGGGTGCGGGGGGGATTGCGGATGGGGAAGGGTGTCTGTAGATGCTGCAGGTGGAGGGGGGGCAGATGCGGGGGGGGGGGGGCTCAGATGGGGAAGGGTTGGGACGTACTGCGGGTGGGGGAGAGACAGAAGAGTGGGCGCTGTAGATGGGGGAGGGGTCCGGAGGCACTGCAGGTGGGGGAGGGGCAGGGGTGCCACTGGGGATGGGCAGGTACAGGGATGTTGCGGATGGGTGAAGAGTCCCGGAGGTGCTGTGGGATGGGAAGGGGCGGGGGTGCCGTGGGTGGGGTAGGGGGTCTGGAGGCACCGCGGTGGGGTTGAGGCAGGTGCGGGTGGTGCGGCGGACGGGGAAGGGGGTCCGGAGGCGCTGCAGGTGGTGGAGGGGCAGGTGCGGAGGTTCCGTGGGTGGGTGAGGGGGGGACCGTGAATGGAGGAGGGTGTCTGCAGATGCTGTGGGTGGAGGGGGGCAGGTGTGGGAGGAGACATATATGGGGGGTGGATGGTGGAGGGGGTCTGGAGGTGCTGTGGGTGGTGGGGGAGTGGGAGGCGCTGGTGGTGTAGGGGTCTGTAGGCACAGCGTGTGGGGGAGGGATGGAGTGTCGCATGTGGTGGAGGGGAAGGTGCGGAGGTGTGGTGCATTGGGGAGGGGTCCGGAGGCGCTGCGGGTACTGTACCTGCCATAAAGGTAGTTGGAGGGTATGCAGTAACAGGGCCAGGACGGGGGTGACGGGGCCAGGACGGGGGTGACGGGGCCAGGACGGGGGGTGACGGGGCAAGGACGGGGGTGACTGGGCAAGGACGGGGGTGACGGGGCAAGGACAGAAATGACAGGGACAGGATAGGGGTGATAGGGCCAGGGTAGGGGCGGTAGGACCAGGATTTGGTTGACAGGGCCAGGATAAGGGTGACAGGGCCAGGATAGGGGTGGCAGGGCCAGGATAGGGGTGACAGGGCCAGGATAAGGGTGACAGGGCAATGCCAGGGGTGACAGGGACATGACAGAACACAGGGCACGGGAGAGATTGGTATTAGGGACAAAACAGTGGTGACAGACAGATGTGTCTTACCGGAGTCACTGCTGCTGGCTGCTGCTGTTCCACTCCAACCTGTTGGGATCTGCTGCTGGTGGAGACTTGGCATGGCTGACACTCTCAGGCTGGAGTCCTGCTTCCTCTGCCCGTCCGCATCCCTCCCCCCCACTCCTCAGTCACACACCGCAGACCTCGCGCGGCTGCCGGGCACTGTGGTAAGGGGAGACTGGAAGTGACTGGTTAGCCCCCAGGAGACGCTGCGGCTGGAGGGAGGAGGGGGTCGGAGCCTGCAAGCAGCGCGGACATCTGCAGCACACCTCACTGCGGGCGGCAGCGATGCAGCTAGCGGTGGGGTTGCCGGGGCTGGAGATAACAGAGGCAGTACGCAACCTGCACAGCGGCAGGTGCCCCACAAAACTGCAGCTAAGAAGCGTGGAGTGTGCCAGAAAGTGACGCTCCTCCGCGCCAGAGAGCCCCTGCTGAGTATGCTGATGTGGGGGGGTCAAGTACACAGTGAGCCGGTGCCCGTCTGTCTGTATGGCGTACCCCCTTACACACCCCCATACCTCCCAACTGTCCCGATTTTAGCGGGACAGTCCCATTTTTTTGGGTCTGTCCCACTATCCCACCCGCGGGCTGCAGTGTCCCGTGGTGGGTGGGGGTGGGGGGCAGTTGGGAAGCTCCTGTACTCGCTTTCTATTTAGTGGAGACAGAGGGAGAGGGGGCATCAGGGGGTATGGATTAAGGGTGGGCCCAGGGGGTATGTACCCCGGGCCTCACAGTTTTAGGGGGCCCGCGGCTGGAGTAGCTCTGTCCCAGCTCTGAAGCTCCCCCGTCCTGCCAGTAACAGCGGCAGCATTGTGCTACTGCGTGTTGGCAGGTCTGTGGTGTTGCAGGGAGGCAGCAGCAGCCTCCCTGCTGTCTTCTGCCTGTGCGGGTGTGTATGGGGGAGCAACCACCCCATCTGGATTTACCCCTAGTTGAGGGGCCAAAATCCCATAAAAATAAAAATTCCCGGAATTTGCATAAGGGGGCGTGGCCACGAGGGCACAATTAGGCCACGCCCCCAAAATCACAGCAGGCACAGCAATGAGATAGGGTTCCTGTCTCAAGTGCCCTGGGCCTCCCGGCCTCATAATCCGCCGCTGGGGGCATGCCAGCAGTTCACAGAGCGCTGGGCATGCCCCCTCACTGACGAAAACAGGGGCATGGCTCGTGATCGCGGGTCCACCCTAGAAGCCACGCCCCCTTTCCCGTTAGCCATGCCCCCTTTTTGCTGTGCGTGTGTCCCTCCTGCCTGAAGAAAGTTGGGAGGGACTATGCACCCCTGCCTGTGCCATGCCCATACCATCTGCTCCTGCTCCAAGTCTCCTATAGATTTGCCCAGATCTGTGACTCATTTGACTAACTCCGCCCACTGTTTTGACTCCGCCCAGCGTTAGCAAATGAAGCACAAAGTCACAGATCTGGGCTATTATATAGGAGATATATATATATCCATCTGCCCCCCCCCCCCCCTCTCTCACTCTCACCTGAGATGTCCCCAGAGTGTAGGCGCCACTGCCGCTGCTGGCTGGGGAATGGAGGAGGAGGAACGAGAGGGGAGAGTGCTGGCCAATGCCGCCACATACATTCCTGGTCTGGGCTAACTGGGGCTGCCGCTGGCTGGGGAATGGAGGAGGAGGAACGAGAGGCGAGAGTGCTGGCCACCGCCGCCGCATACATTCCTGGTGTGGGCTTCCCAGGGCCGCCGCTGCTGTAATGACAGGAACTGCCGGGTCCCACCGCTGCTTCTCCCCGCAGCATATGTGTGATTTGGGCCAGCGGATCTAGCACTGGATCTGCTGTACAATCACATGTTCCCCTTTTTTTCTAATGGGCTTTTACAGCCCAGTGTTTGGCCCTACCCCCCACTTTGTCCCTGTTCCCACCGTCTACAGGAGGCACTAGCTATCAGTGCCTCCTGAACTAATCAAATGTTCTAAAATGATTAGAATGATATAAAGAGGATACATATGACACATAAAATGTGTCTTATGTATTTTCTTTGTATTATTTTAATAATTTTTAATCCTGCACGTCTCTGCTCCACACCTGTCTGGCTGGGTGGTCTGCATCGTGCCTATGAACAGGACAGGGGCGCATCTAGGACTAATTCAGATCTGTTCGCTCGCTAGCTATTTTTTGCAATGTCGAACAGATAGACGCCGCCTATAGGCAGTGGTGCAAGTAGAAAAAATGTCTTACGGGTACTGTGTGCGCGCGCCGAAGGCGCGCGCGCAAAAAAATGGGTGTGGCCAAATGCCACATGGGGCGTGGCCAATGAAAATGGGGGCGTGATACACATATGGGGGAGGGGGAGATACACGTATGACCCCAATAGTGCCAGATACACGTTGCCCCACAGTGCCAGATATACATTGCCCCACAGTGCCAGATACACATTGACTAACAGTGCCAGATACACATTGCCCCACAGTGCCAGATACAGAAATGCCCCCAGAGTGCCAGATATACATTGCCTCGCAGTGTCAGATACACGTTGCCCCACAGTGCCAGATATACATTGCCCCACAGTGCCAGATACACATTGCCCCACAGTGCCAGATACACAAATGCTCCCACTGTGTCAGATATACATTGCCCCCCGTGCCAGATACAGAAATGCCCCTACAGTGCCAGATATGCCCCCAGTGCCAGATATCCCCCAGTGCCAGGTATACATGCCCCCCCAGTGCCAGATATCCCCCAGTGCCAGGTATACATGCCCCCCTGTGCCAGATATCCCCCAGTGCCAGGTATCCCCCAGTGCCAGGTATATATGCCCCCCAGTGCCAGATATCCCCCAGTGCCAGGTATATATGCCCCCCAGTGCCAGATATCCCCCAGTGCCAGATAGAAATGCCCCCCCAGTGCCAGATATCCCCCAGTGCCAGATAGAAATGCCCCCCCAGTGCCAGATATCCCCCAGTGCCAGGTATAACATGCCCCCCCCCCCCCCTTCCCTGCTCACCGCTGCCGCTGGCGTCCTGTGTGAGGGAAGGAGAGCGCAGCCTGTGCCTCTCCTTCCCCTCAGTCTCCGGTGGGTGTCTCACAGTTTAATTCAGCGCCGATCCGTGAGCCAATCAGAGCTTGCACCGCGAGCTCCGATTGGCTCACGGATCGGCGCTGAATTAAACTATGACACCCGCCGGAGACTGAGGGGAAGGAGAGGCACAGGCTGCGCTCTCCTTCCCTCACATCAGCGGCGGTGCGAGGAGCGGCGGCCCGGCGGTGTGGGTACGGCGTACCCACGGCTAAATTCTTACGGGTACGCCGTACCCACCCGTACCCGCCCACTTGCACCACTGCCTATAGGGGAGTGTATTTTAGCTTTGCGAGTGTGCGAACGCTTGTGCAGCCGAGCACTACAAAAACAGTTTGTGCAGTTTCTGAGTAGCTCTGACCTTACTCAGATGCTGCGATCACTTCAGCCTATTCGAGCCCGTAATTGACGTCAGACACCCGCCCTGCAAACGCTTCGACACGCCTGCGTTTTTCCAAACACTCCCAGAAAACGGTCAGTTGCCACCCACAAACGCCCTATTCCTGTCAATATCCACAACAACGATCCGCTTTGTACCCATACGACGCGCCTGCGCATTGCGGTACATACACATGCGCAGTAGTTACCTGATCGCTGCGCAGCGAAAAACGCTAGTGAGCGAACATATCTGAATTAGGCCCCTAGAGAGATGGAGGCCTGTGTGCAGGCTCCAACTCGGCCCCCTCCTCTCAAGCCGCCAGCACTGTAGCTCTGGGCACTAGACAACCCTAGCACTGTCCCAGAGCCTAGTGCGAATGCACAGGTCTCTGGGAATATGGGCCCTCATTCCGAGTTGTTCGCTCGCAAGCTGCTTTTAGCAGCTTTGCACACGCTAAGCCGCCGCCTACTGGGAGTGAATCTTAGCTTCTTAAAATTGCGAACGAAAGATTCTCAAAATTGCGAATAGACACTTCTTAGCAGTTTCAGAGTAGCTCCAGACTTACTCGGCATCTGCGATCAGTTCAGTGCTTGTCGTTCCTGGTTTGACGTCACAAACACACCCAGGGTTCGCCCAGACACTCCTCCGTTTCTCCAGCCACTCCCGCGTTTTTCCCAGAAACGGTAGCGTTTTTTCGCACACACCCATAAAACGGCCTGTTTCTGCCCAGAAACACCCACTTCCTGTCAATCACAGTACGATCACCAGAACGAAGAAAAAAACGTGAGTAAAATTCCTAACTGCATAGCAAATTTACTTGGCGCAGTCGCAGTGCGAACATTGCGCATGCGCACTAAGCGGAAAATCGCTGCGATGCGAAGAAATTTACCGAGCGAACAACTCGGAATGAGGGCCATGGTGCAGTGGTCATTTTTCCAGTAATTTCCTTACTATGCATGCACAAAACACCAGGAAAATAGCGTGTCACTATTTTCCTGGTGATTTCTACAAAGCTGCTGCTGCCGACATGGGACTCCTGAGGGTTAATATTGAAAGAAATGGGTGCAAGGTGGATTAGGGATGGCCATCAAAGGGGTCACCATCGATGATCACCATCGATAGGTCATTGGTGCTTTGCAATGGAACCATGAAACCATTGATTTAGGATTTCATGGGCATTTGTACTTTGGACAGCAGGAACAGGTGTTGGCCTAGCCGACAGGCCAATCAGGGAAGCGGTGGGGCTCTGTGGGTGTATTGAGAGTTGAGCTCCATTACTCCTGCGTCAAATTTGAAGAAGAAAAGAAAAAATTGCCTACTTCTCTTGCATCGACGGTGGAAAACCATTGGTTCCCCACTATCGATAGCAAAACCATTAACCATCAGTGGCATACAGGATCACTGTCTAAAACTTGCTGTATATTGCAGGATATTCCTTCAGATGAAACAACTGTTCTGAAAGATTGTCACACAGTGTCTTCCTACCTCTATGTCTGTCTGTTTTTACCCAGTTTTGTTCTATTACTGTTGTTCTAATTGTAAAGCGCAACGGAATATGCTGCGCTATATAAGAAACTGTTAATAAATAAATAAATAAGTGTCTGAGCAAAGGACGATAGTTCACAGCTTAAAAACAGTCAGGATTGTGTAGTTTGGCTGTCAAACCTGTCCGATCCTCTGGGCCAGGCATTCCCAACCATGGTCCTCAAGGCACACTAGCAGTGCAGGTTTTATTATCCATGCTTGAGCACAGGTGACTCAATTAGTACCTCAGTTATTTTGATTCAGCTATCTGTGCTGAAGCCTGGATATCATTAAAACCTGGCCAGCTACTCTGTGACATATTGCTTGTCTTCATTCCACACAACATGATGCTACCCCTGTCATGTTCTCACAGAAGTCACCATGAGAGCACTCATTACTTCCTTCCAAAAGGTCTGTCCAGTGATCTCATGAAATACTCTATGCAGATCATTAGATTGGGTCATGGGCATAGCTGTACAGAATATAGAACTTTGTGAGCCCGTAGCAACATTTTGAAGGGGCCCCTGTCCCAGTGCTGCTAGAGACAGCTGCCTGCAGCAGTTGGTAATGTTATGCCCTTTAGTAGTGACCTGGCTGATGTTATGCCCCATTGTAGGGCTGCCAGTACACATTATGCAACACAGTACCCCAATTCACATTATGACAGTGTCAGCAGTTCATATTATGCCACATCACAGTGCCCCCAGTTCATATTATGCCACACTAATATTATGCCACATCACAGTGCCCCCAGTTCATATTATGCCACATCACAGTGCCCCCAGTTCATATTATGCCATACTAATATTATGTCACATTACAGTGCCCCAGTTCATATTATGCCACACTAATATTACATCACATTACAGTGCCCCCCAGTTCATATTATGCCACACTAATATTATATCACATTACAGTGCCCCCCAGTTCATATTATGCCACACTAATATTATATCACATTACAGTGCCCTAGTTCATATTATACCACACTATAGTGCATCCACTTCATATTATGTCACAGTACTGTGCCAAAGTTCATATTATACCACATTATAATGAGCAGGTCCAGGGGCATAACTAGATATATTGTAGACCCCAAGGCAAAAGTTTCACCTGTCTCAGATCTGAGCCCTATAGCAGTTGCACTCGCTGCACCTATGGTAGGATATACCCTTGTATATAACACATGTATCTGTGACAGGGAAGGTGGGCCCCTCTCAAATCTGATCCCCATAGCAGCTGCACTCCCTGCACCTATGGTAGCTACGCCCTTGTACACAACAACTGTGACAGGGAAGGTGGCCCCTCAGCACTAGGCCCCATACAGGGGCGTTTCTAGAGAGGAGAAGGCCCGTGTGCAGGATCCGTCTGGCCCCCTCCTCTCTAGCCGGCATCGCTGTGACTCTGGGCACTAGGGTCCCTAGGGGACCCTAACGCTGTCACAGAGTCTAGAGCACATGCGTAAGATGATCACCGTTAAAATGGCCATTTTCCCAGTGATTTTGTACTGTGCATGCGCAAAATACCAGGAACATGGCGTCACACCATTTTCCCAGTGATTTCTGGAACGCTGCTGCTGCGCTGCAGGACTCCAGAGGGTAAGTATTAAAAATAATGTGTGCAGGGTGTGCGGTGTGGGTCCCCCTGGACCCATGTGCACTGCACATACTGCACCCATTGTATATACGCCAGTGGCCCCATAGCAGCTGCACTCCCTGCACCTATGGTAGCCATGCCCTTGTATATAACACATGTAACTGTGACAGGGAAAGTGGCCCCTCTCAGTTCTGGGCCCCATAGCAGCTGCACTCCCTGCACCTACGGTAGCTATGCCCTTGTATATAACACATGTAACTGTGACAGGGAAAGTGCCCCCTCTCAGCTCTGGGCCCCATAGCAGCTGCACTCCCTGCACCTACGGTAGCTATGCCCTTGTATATTACACATGTAACTGTGACAGGGAAAGTGGCCCCTCTCAGCTCTGGGCCCCAAGCAGCTGTACTCCCTGCACCTATGGTAGCCATGCCCTTGTATATAACACATGTAACTGTGACAGGGAAGGTGGGCCTCTCTCAGCTCTGAGCCCCATAGCAGCTGCACTCCCTGCACCTACGGTAGCTATGCCCTTGTATAAAACACATGTAACTGTGACAGGGAAAGTGGCCCCTCTCAGCTCTAGGCCCCATAGCAGCTGCACTCCCTGCACCTATGGTAGCTATTCCCTTGTATATAACACATGTAACTGTGACAGGGAAAGTGGCCCCTCTCACCTCTGGGCCCCATAGGAGCTGCACTACCTGCACCTATGGTAGCTACGCCCTTGTATATAACACATGTAGCTGCAGTGACAAACGCAAGATTTCTAGAAGGGGGTTTCCAAATTCAATCCACAATCTCCCTCTCTGCAGAACATGGAATACAGTATTAATATTTAACACTAAAGATAATCTATTGTATAGGCTGTATCAAACATGTTTAAATAATATAAATAAGTGGCCAGAAAAAGGTTAAATATACTATAATAAATAAATAAATAAATACACAAACATAATAGAACCAGCACTGTACTTTCTAAGCACACAGTTTCCCACCTCATGGTAAGGCTCCTGTCTCTTCTTTCTGGCAGCTACTCTCTGGTCCAGTGCACTGACTGAGATCCACATACACAGCAAAGTTGGTAGAAGCAGCTGCTACCACTTGGCATGTTCAGCAGCTCTGCTCTGTCCCTTAAATTGCATGATGTGTTTGCAGCTTTAGTAATCCTATTATATACCATTGATATCATAATTTGAGCCACTTGCCAAGAGGAGGGGGGTTTCCAGGCAACCGGAAACCCCCCTCCCTGCGTTTGCCTATGAGCTGTGACAGGGAAGGTGATAAGGTGGGCCCCTCTCAGCTCTGAGCTCCATAGCAGCTGCACTCCCTGCACCTATGGTAGTGACGCCCTTGCATTGGTTAAATTGTTCTATTCCTGTACCAGGAAATAAAGATGTAATACACAATATACTAATTATAATAATAATAATAATAATAATAATAATAATAATAATAATTTGTATTAATTAGCTCTTTTCTCCAATAGGACACAATGCACCTTTTGAAATCATTGCTGACAAGAATATTAACTTTGTTTATATTCTCTTTTCAGGACTTTCAAGTATAACAAAAATCTTGGATTACTTACTGAAAGTAGGCAGAAGGAACCCATCTGATATACGGAACATCCCATTTCTGCAGTGATTGTTAATGCTGCACTGCTATACTGCTCATAATCACAATTTGTTAATTCAATAAAAAAATCCATGAGCAGTCCTGCTAGTACTGTTGTGCTTTTACCGTATTGCATGGAAATTAACTACTTGCATATACAGTGCTGTGCAAAACATTTAGGCAGGTGTGGAAACAATGCTGCAATGTAAGTATGCTTTCAAACATAGAAGTGTTAATAGTTTTATGTATTAACCAAAGGCAAAATGAATGAACAGAAGAAAAATATAAATCAAATCAATATTTGCTGTGCCCATCCTTTGCCTTCAACACAGCATCTATTTTTCTAGGTACACTTGCACACAGTTTTTGTAGGAATTCCGCAGGGAGGTTGTTCCAAACATCTTGGAGAAGTATCCACAGATCTTCTGTGGCTGTAAGTAGGGCCGGTGCTAGGGTGTTCAGCGTCCCCCTGCATACTATAAATTTGCGCCCTCCCTCTCATAATAAAGGGATAGCACGCGTCGCAAAACATGGGTGTGGTCTCAAAAGAAAGGGGCATGGCCATACGGTAGTACCCACAATTCAAATTATGCCACACAGAAGCACAATCGTATTCATGTTAGCAAAACGACAAAGAGGAGGCGCCTCCAAATAACCCTTGTGTTAATGGCAAATCAGTATTAATGCAGATTTTTCTCAATTAAAGGGGATTGACTGTCCCTTTGAATTCAAAAGAAAAAATTGCAAATAGAAGTAGCGCAATAACACTGGATAATGTAAATGTAAATAGTAAAATACACATACAATAAATGCACAAATGCATTCAGGGCGGGATGTACTATCCTATCCCGCAGCGCTACCTGTCTTTCTCTGCGCTCCCTGTCGTTTTCTCCTCTCACCCTCACTGAAAACCACTCACTCGTTCTGCCTCTTCACCGCTGCGGCCACTCTGAACTCTGCGTTGGGCTGGCTCAGCTGCGCTCCCCATGTCGCGCATGTGCATATGACACAGCATCTCTACAGGCTGCTGCTAGGTGCGGTGCTATGTCATATATGCGTGCGCGAAAGACATGGGGACGGAGCGTGGCTGACCAGTCCAAGAGTGGCCGCGGCGGTGAAGAGGCGGAACGAGTGAGTGGTTTCCAGTGAGGGTGAGAGGAGAAAACTACAGGAAGCGCAGAGAAAGGAAGATAACGCTGCGGGAGAGATTAGTACATCCCTCTCTTAATATTTAAAAATGAGACACTGTAAAAACTGACATATATTTTTAAATATTCAGTACTAGGTGCTTCATCGCGCCCTACGGGCGCTCTTCACACCGTCGCAAGGGGCTACGCCCCCTTAACCCTTGCATGCCTTTCTGGGGTTCAATATTTGTGTTATATGGAGTATCACCTACATTCCTTTGTTAGTGGTTAAATATTGCACAATGAAAGGGTGTGCGATGGTGAAGAAGGCGCAGCCCCTTGCGACGGCGTGAACAGCACCTGCAGGCCACAATGTACAGAATGTAGCGGGTGTGGGGGGGTACTGCGGATGGTGTCTGTAGATGCTGCGGATGGAGGGGGGGCGGAAGTGGGGGTGGGGCCCGGATGGGGAAGGGTTGGGAGGTGGTGGGGGAGGGGCAGAGGAGTGGGGGATGCAGATGGGGGAGGGGTCCGGAGGCACTGCAGGTGGGGGAGGGGCAGGGGTGCCATGGGTGGGGGAGGGGCAGGTGTGGGGATGTTGCAGATGGGTGAAGGGTTCCGGAGGTGCTGAGGGATGGGAAGGGGCAGGAGTGCCACTGGTGGGGTAGGGGTCCGCAGGCGCCATGGGTAGGGGAGGGGCAGGTACGGGTGTTGCGGCAGATGGGGAAGGAGGTCCGGAGGTGCTGCAGGTGGTGGTGGGGCAGGTGCGGGGGTGCCATTGGTGGGGGAGGGGTGGGTGAGGGGGGGACCGCGGATGGAGGAGGGTGTCTGCAGATGCTGCGGGTGGAGGGGGGCAGGTGTGGGGGAGTCATATAAGGGGGGTGAATGGTGGAGGGGGCCTGGAGATTGCTGGGGGTGGTGAAGGGGCGGAGGAGTGGGAGCCGCGGGTGGTGTAGGGGGTCTGGAGGCACAGCATGTGGGGGAGGGGTGGAGTAGCGCATGTGGTGGAGGGGAAGGTGCGGAGGTGTGGTGCATTGGGGAGAGGTCTGGAGGTGCTGCGGGTACTGTACCTGCCAAAAAGGTAGTTGGAGGGTATGCAGTAACAGGGCCAGGACAGCGGTGACAGGGTCAGAACAGGGTTGACTGGGCCAGGACAGGGGTGACAGGGTCAGAACAGGGGTGACAGGGTCAGAACAGGGGTGACGGGGCCAGGACAGGGGTGACGGGGCCAGGACATGGGCGACGGGGCCAGGACAGAAATGACAGGGACAGGATAGGGGTGACAGGGTCAGTGTAGGGGCGGCAGGACCAGGACAGGGGTGACAGGGCCAGTATAGGGTTGACAGGGCAAGCACAGGGGTGACAGGGCCAGGATAGGGGTAGCAGGGCCAGCATAAGGGTGACAGGGCCAGGATAAGGGTGAAAGGGCCAGGATAAGGGTGAAAGGGCCAGGATAAGGGTGGCAGGTCAAGGCCAGGGGTGACAGGGACATGACAGAACACAGGGCACGGGAGAGATTGGTATTAGGGACAGAACAGTGGTGACAGACAGATGTGTCTTACCGGAGTCACTGCTGCTGGCTGCTGCTGTTCCACTCCAACCTGTTGGCATCTGCTGCTGGTGGAGACTTGGCATGGCTGACTCTCTTAGGCCGTATTCCTGCTTCCTCTGCCCGTCCGCATCACTCCCCCCCTCCTCAGTCACACACCGCAGACCTCGCGCAGCTGCCGGGCACTGTGGTAAGGTGAGACTGGGAGTGACTGGTTAGCCCCCAGGAGATGCTGCGGCTGGAGGGAGGAGGGGGTCATAGCATGCACGTGGCGCGGACCTCACGGCTGCTGGGCACTATGGTAAGGGGAGACTGGGAGTGACTGGTTAGCTCCCAGGAGACGCTGATGCTGGACGGAGGAGGGGGTCAGAGCCTGCAAGCAGCGCGGACTTCTGCAGCGCTACCCGCCGGCTAAAGTGTGTGAAGGAGCTGGGCGCAACTCACTGCGGGTGGCAGCGCTGCAGCTAGCGGTGGGGTCGCAGGGGCTGGAGATAACAGAGGCAGTACGGAAAGTGCACAGCGGCTGGTGACCCACAAAACTACAGCTAAGAAGCGTGGAGTGTGCCAGAATGTGACGCTCCTCCCCGCCAGAGAGACCCTGCTGAGTATGCTGATGTGGGGGTCAAGTATGGCATACCCCCTCACACACCCCCATACCTCCCAAATGTCCCAATTTTCGCGGGACAGTCCCATTTTTTGGGGTCTGTCCCGCTGTCCCACCCGCGGGTCGCAGTGTCCTGCGGTGGGGGGGGGGGGAGCAGTTGGAAAGCTCCTGTACTCGCTGTTCTGCTTAGCAGAGCAGCGGTGAATAGTGGAGACAGAGGGAGAGGGGGCATCAGGGGGTACGGATTAAGGGGGGGTTCCAGCAGCAGAGCCGGATTAAGGGGGGGGGGGGCAGGCGGTACGTACCATTGGCCCCACAGTTTTAGGAGCCCCCCCGGCTCGAGTAGCTCTGTCCCAGCTCAGAAGCTCCCCCGTCCTGCCAGCAACAGCGGCAGCATTGTGCTACAGTCAGCACACGCTGCTGCGTATTGGCAGGTCTGTGGTGTTACAGGGAAGCAGCAGTCTCCATGCTTTCTTCTGCCTGTGCGGGTGTGTAGGGGGGAGCGACCACCTCCTCTGGATTTACCTCTAGCTGAGGGGCCAAAATTCCATTAAAAAAAAATAATAAAAAAAATCCCGGAATTTGCATAATGGGGCGTGGCCTCGCGTCCCGCGATTAGGCCACGCCCCCAACACACAGCAGGCACAGCAATGAGATAGGGCTCCCCTATCTCAAGTACCCTGTGCCCCCCGGACTCATAATCAGCCCCTGGGGGCATGCCAGCAGCTCACAGAGCGCTGGGCATGCCCCCTCACTGACGAAAACGGGCCCTCCCGTGAAGCCACGCCCCCTTTTCGCTGTGTGTGTGTGTGTGTGTGTGTGTGTGTGTGTGAAAGCTGGGAGGTATGCACCCTGCCTATGCCATGTCCATACTATCTGCTTCTGCAGCTGCTCCTAGTGTCCTATAGATTTGGCCAGATCTGTGACTCATTTGACTAACTCCGCCCACTGTTGTGACTCCGCCCAGCGTTAGCAAATGAATCACAAGATCACAGATCTGGGCTATTATATAGGAGATGATGTCCAATTCAGGCCTCTAATGTATCCCCAGGAATGAGCGGGCAGTACTTTTTAGAGAGGTACTGTATCAGAATGAGGGGCCCCTTTTTAATATAATGAAGTCAAAACCACAAGCAGGCACAGAAGGAGGAAGCAGTGACTCACCCAGATATACTGTAGCAGGAACTGGCATCTCACCATCTCAGTAGCAGAGCTGAAAGGTGAAGTCACTGCAGATGGGAGACCTGCTGCAGAAGTGTCAGTGCAGCCTGGTGGCGACAGGAGATCAGCTACGCTCAGCAACACAGGGACCCAGCTGCCGACCTATGAAGAATAGGCGCATGGGCACTGACAGGGAGACAGCTGAATCCGCAGCAGCAGGGGACAGGCAGAGGAGGGGGGAGTGCCGACAGGACCCGGCAGTGGCAGCACTGATCCTACGCACCGGAAGCCAGACAACTGCAGGCAGCAGGGAACATATGAAGCTGCCCCTATGCTGGTAAGGTCCGGAGTGTTGGGGGCGGGATGGAAGCAGCAGCCGGCCTTAAGGATGTGGCAGGATCCGGGAGCGGACACAGCAGGGAGACATGATGGCCGCCGCTGCCTGTCAAGCAGTGTGACAGGCGCAGCGGCAGCCGGCAGCAGCAGGGAAATCAGCACAGGGATGCAGAGCAGGGAGAGCGCCTCTCCTGTTTGGCGCCTATCTGCTTTCCATCCCTTTGATAAGTGGGTTGCGCTGGGCCTGGATGTAAGCCTGCTCAAATCCTTCTGTCTCCATGTAATCCCAGACAGACTCAATGATGTGGAGATCAAGGCTCTGTGAGTGCCATATCATCACTTCCAGGACTCCTTGTTCTTCTTTATGCTGAAGATAGTTCTTATACTTCTTTCACACTGACAAATATTTCCCTGGTTATTGCACGTGAACGTGCATCAACCCGGGAATTTGCTCAGTGTGAAAGGGTCCTGAAAGAATATCCCGGGTCGAGCATCCCGACATTTCATCCCAGGTCGTGATCTGGGTTGAAGCTGGAATCGACCCGGGATGCGTGCAGTGTGAACGGGTAAGCCGGGTCAAGGCAACCCGTTCTCTGCATAGGAGGAGGTGGTGCTTAGAGATGATCATCTCCAAGCGCAGCCTCCGGTAGCGTCAGCGGTGACATCACCAACCCAGCAATATGCCGGGTCGGGCCGCAAGTCTGAAATGGGTCTCAAGCTGGGTCGCACCTGGTAAGCACCTGTGTACACATTCCCGGGTGCGACCCGGCTATGTGAGTTTGAAAGGGGTATTAATGACATTGGCTGTATGTTTGGGGTTGTTGTCCAGCTGCAGAATAAATTTGAAGCCAATTAGACATCTCCCTGATGGTATTGCATAATTGCGTTTCCCGACCTCCCGCTAGACACTGCAGCCTGTGGGTTGGACTGTCCTGCTAAAATTGGGACAGTTTGGAGGTATGGTTTCGGTGTACTTTACTAACTCTATTCTCTGGTGGCTAGCATACAATGCCACTTTCCTAATGTCCTTCACAATCTACCTCCTCTTGATTAGTTAAAAACTGCTGATGGTGACTTAAAAGTTAAAACCAACCCCTTCTGTGCATAACCAGTTCATATGGATATCACTAGAAATAACAATTATTTGAACCAGGATGGAAGTGTTGTGGTCTTTAGTGACAACTGCTCAATGCTGTCCTAAGGCAGATCACTTGCTGTAGCTCAGTATCAGAACAAAATGTAAATTGCTCAAATCAATTAGGAAACACAATTCAGGTGCATGAAAGGGAGGGGATTATCTGAGCTAGAAATACATCGGGGATAAACCCCTGGTGTCCCCCAGCACACGAGCTGTTCCTGTACCAAGACATGAAAGACTATATATATATATATATATATATATATATATGTGTGTATACATATATATATATATATATATATATTTACTCTGCTCAAAAAAATATAGGGAACACTAAAATAACACATTCTAGATCTGAATGAATGAAATATCCGTATTAAATACTTTGGGGGTGATGTATGAAAAACGTCCTAACGGACGTTATGTGTCTGGGGGCGTATCACCACATTATCGTGGTGATACGCCCGCACCCGCCGCCACAATGTATTATTCAGGCCCCTGCCGATGTGGGAGTGCGTTATCTTACCTATTCAGCGATAGCGCACCTTCCACATCGGCTGGGCTGGTATCGCTGCTGCTGGCTCTCTGCGCATGCGCCCTTTTGCCCTTCGCCCGGCTCGTGCCGCTGGCGACCGGAGGCGCATGCGCTCGCCGGCGCCGGATGTGTTAGGAAGGTCATAGAGGAGGAGGCGTGGGCGGGACTATTGTCCACGAACAATAAAGTTTTTATTTTTAAATTACCTAAAAAAAAAAACACCCACTTTTTAGTACCTGCAGTGCTGTAGCGCCAGCCCTGACCTGGCGAAGCGATGGAGGGGACTTAACGAGCGGTGAGTGACAGTCCCGCCGTTAATACATCAGGGAGGCAGCAAAAAGGTATAGGCACAGCGCTCAGGACGAAGCGGGACCATGCACAATGTAAATTCGTTAAAGTGCCGCATCATACATCGTGATGATGCGGTACCAGCAGCAGTTAGCGTGCGCTATTTGCTGAATGCACATAGCGCCCCATCATACATCTGCCCCTTTGTTCTTTACATAGTTGAATGTGCTGACAACAAAATCACACAAAAATTATCAATGGAAATCAAATGTATTAACCCATGGAGGTCTGGATTTGGAGTCACCCTCAAAATTAAAGTGGAAAAACACACTACAGGCTGATCCAACTTTGATGTAATGTCCTTAAAACAAGTCAAAATGAGGCTCAGTAGTGTGTGTGGCCTCCACGTGCCTGTATGACCTCCCTACAACGTCTGGGCATGCTCCTGATGAGGTGGCGGATGGTCTCCTGAGGGATCTCCTCCCAGACCTGGACTAAAGTATCCGCCAACTCCTGTACAGTCTGTGGTGCAATGTAGCGTTGGTGGATGGAGCGAGACATGATGTCCCAGATGTGCTCAATTGGATTCAGCTCTGGGGAACGGGCGGGCCAGTCCATAGCATCAATGCCTTTGTCTTGCAGGAACTGCTGACACACTCCCGCCACATGAGGTCTAGCATTGTCTTGCATTAGGAGGAACTCAGGGCCAACCGCACCAGCATATGGTCTCACAAGGGGTCTGAGGAACTCATCTCGGTACCTAATGCAAGTCAGGCTACCTCTGGCGAGCACATGGAGGGCTGTGCGGGCCCCCCCCAAAGAAATGCCACCCCACACCATTACTGACCCACTGTCAAACCGGTCATGCTGGAGGATGTTGCAGGCAGCAGAATGTTCTCCTTGGCGTCTCCAGATTTTGTCACGTCTGTCACATGTGCTCAGTGAGTACCTGCTTTCATCTGTGAAGAGCATAGGGTGCCAATTGCGAATTTGCCAATCTTGGTGTTCTCTGGCAAATGCCAAACATCCTCCACGGTGTTGGGCTGTAAGCACAACCCCCACCTGTGGATGTCGGGCCCTCCTACCACCCTCATGGATTCTGTTTCTGATCGTTTGAGTAGACACATGCACATTTGTGGCTTGCAGGGCTCTGGCAGTGCTCCTCCTGTTCCTCCTTGCACAAAGGCGGAGGTAGCGGTCCTGCTGCTGGGTTGTTGCCCTCCTACGGTCTCCTCCACATCTCCTGATGTACTGGCCTGTCTCCTGGTAGCGCTTCCATGCTCTGGACACTACACTGACAGACACCGCAAACCTTCTTGCCACAGCTCGCATCGATATGCCATCCTGGATGAGCTGCACTACCTAAGCCATTGTGTGGGTTGTAAGGAGGTCATACAGGCATGTGGGGGCCACACACACTACTGAGCCTCATATTGACTTGTCTTAAGGACATTACATCAAAGTTGGATCAGCCTGTAGTACGTTTTTCCACTTTAATTTTGAGGGTGACTCCAAATCCAGACCTCCATCGGTTAATAAATTTGATTTTCATTGATAATTTTGGAGTGATTTTGTTGTCAGCACATTCAACTATGTAAAGAACAAAGTATTCAATAAGAATATTTCATTCATTCAGATCTAGGATGTGTTATTTTAGTGTTCCCTTTATTTTTTTGAGCAGTGAAAATATATATATGTACAGTATATACATATAATAGAAATCCAGAGGTCTTAGTTACATACAGTTTGCAAACGTATGATAAGCCACAAGGCCCCGACAAGGCTCCTCTGATGCTGGTGGTCCCTAACTCTAGCTCTGGGCTCTGGGTGCAGAACCCCACAAACCGGCAAAGACCAGCTACCCCGGGGTAGCACAATGCGAGAAAATAAAGTGTTAGTATGTGTTAATAAAGGCAAAACAAAATCTATATACAAAAATTATTATACTAGTGAAAGTGTAATTAAAAGTCCAGAAGAATTAATACATGTGTTAAGGGAGTGTTAAATAAGATCTTGCAGTGTGCTACAGTGGAGTTGACCAGGTATCGTCCAAGGAGGGGTATGACTCCCCAGGCTCTTGCAGCAAATCTGGATCTCTCTGCTATACTGGGTGCCTGTGAAGATCCCTGTTCCCTAGTCCGTTATTATAATAGGGATGTTATGGCTGCAATTGATATTATCGCACCTGTGCGTTTAAGACCTCGTAAACCACAACGTCAAGCTCCATGGTTCGACAACAGTGTTAGTGAGCTCAAGAAAAGGGGGCGTAGACTGGAAAGACGATGGAGGAAGACTAACCTAGTGGATGACAAAATAAAACTAATAAAGCATAAAGTAGAATATCAATCGACAATCACTCGTAAGAAAGCACAGTTCCTGTCAAATGAGATCACAGCAGCAAACAATAGGCCAGCTCAACTTTTCCGCACAGTGGAGATGCTTTGCAAGCCAGCATGCCTGCAGACTGATGAGACCCTCTCCCAGGCAAGATGCAACGAGTTTGCAAACTTCTTTGCAGATAAAATATCCACCATCCGGGCTGGAATCTCCACAGTGCCATCAAAGGAGTGCCAAACTACAAAGCCTGCCAATATAAGCTACCTGCCTTCATGGACCAGCTTTGATCCAGTGGATGTAAAGGACACTGCTGAAATTGCTCGGATTTTGCGTCCCACCACCTGTGATCTGGACCCAGCCTCAGCCAAGCTTCTAATAGGTTGTATGGATATAATTGGTCCTGTCTTTACAAAAATTGTTCAATGCTCTTTGCAGACAGGCATTTTTCCTGGACCCCTAAAGGAAGCAATTGTTAGACCGCTTCTTAAAAAACCTAATTTAGATCCCGACTGCATGACCAACTACAGACCGGTATCAAACCTTCCTTTCCTAGGAAAGGTTATTGAGAAAGTCGTTGCAAATCAACTGGAAACCCGCCTGACAACCCGTGATATTTATGATCCATTTCAATCAGGATTCAGGAGAAGACATAGCACTGAAACAGCCTTGGTGTGTATGTTAAATGATCTTCTGATGGCAAAAGACAGAGGTGACTGTTCAATATTAATCCTTCTGGATCTCTCGGCAGCATTTGATACCGTGGACCATGGGCTTCTGATTGAGCGACTGATACATTTCTGTGGTCTGGATGGCACAGTCCTAAGCTGGTTCAAATAATTTCTCACAGGGAGGTCACAGAGAGTATCATCTGGATTATACTCATCACCACCAGTGCCATTGCCATGTGGTGTCCCACAAGGTTCTATACTATCCCCCATGCTTTTTGCAGTATACATGCTCCCATTGGGCGAAATAATCAGGAGCCATGGCCTGGTCTACCACTGCTATGCAGATGATACACAACTGTACTTGTCCATTGCTCCGGGCACTGATAACCCAATAGCAACCCTAAATGGCTGTCTAGCTAAACTACTGGAGTGGATGAGCGCCAGTTGGCTGCGACTGAACCCGGATAAAACAGAGATTCCTATGATACGACCGCAACATCAAAGGACAAGACTGCAGCATAGCCAACCAACTGGACTTACACTCAGGGATTCAGAATTACAGACCAGTGATCGTGTGCGGAATCTTGGCGTTGTCCTGGATGGTGGCTTGACACTTAAACATCAGATAACAGCGACAATCAAATCCTCATTCTTTCACCTGAGGAACATAGCCAGAATCAAGCACTTAATTCCCTCAGATGATATGCCAAAAGTCATACATGCATTTGTATCATCTTGTTTAGACTACTGTAATGCCCTCTACCTTGGTCTACCAGCAAAAGAATTGCAGTGCTTACAGCTGGTGCAAAACACAGCTGCCAGGCTATTAACCAACCAGTCCCGTTCTAGCCACATAACACCCATCCTCTACTCCCTTCACTGGCTGCCTGTACGATGGCGAATCATCTTCAAGATTGGCTTACTGAGTTTCAAAGCATTACATGACCAAGGCCCAAGGTATCTGAAACAGCTTCTGACCCCATACTGCCCCACTCGATTACTGCGATCTGTAGATGAAGGACATTTAGCAGTAGCTAGAATCTACCGTAATTCATCTGGGGGTCGAGCTTTTAGTCATGCGGCTCCGACTCTATGGAACTCACTTCCCCGCACAGTGCGAGAGGCCCCAACTATAGAATCCTTTAAAAGTAGACTCAAGACTTTTCGGTTTACTCAAGCATTTCCATAATGTCCCTTTTAGTATCTTCATGCTTCTGTATTTTATGAAAATGTACTTCATTATTTTCTGTACTATATTATGCTATGTATCTGTTAAGCGCCTTGGGTCCTATTGGAGAAAGAGCGCTATATAAATAAAATTATTATTATTATTATTATTACTACCCCAAAGCAGCCCAGCCCCACCAATCCAGGGGGAACCACACCCCAGACATGGGGGGCATGCCACGAGCCAGGGGTTGTGGGCACGTGGCACACCCCAATTGTCTTGGAGACACATGCTTTGGGCGAGGGGGTGCGCTGCGTGCGGCCTTCTGTGGGACCGGACCAGCCCACCAGACCATCAGCCCTTCTGGCATAGCCCAGAAGTGCCAGATGGGCAGTCAGGCCCTGGTAATAGGGGTAACATAGGCATAAAAAGCCACAGCTAAATCACAGGTGGTGAGAATAGTACATTAAGTCAACTTTGGAGCTGAATACATCCATGAGGCATTCATTCACAGGATAACTATGTACAGCCGGGAATATTCTATTATCACAGCATTTCCTTTCTTTTCACCCCACCCACAGTGTGAGGGCAGGGAAAACATTATGATAGCAGAGAGATGAGCCCCGGGTTACCACTATTTGAGTACCCAATTTGCTGTAGCCCCTCCTTTGGCTTCACAAGAGTTATTATGTCACCTGTCCCAAGAGCTAACACTTTCTCACTGCACAATGAACTTTCTCACTTTGCACCTCTCCTCCTACTGGCAGATCTCATAGCAATGGGTCTAACTCAGATGCGGCTCTTGTATTGCTGCTGCTTACTTGGAAGCAGCAGAGATAAAGTAATATACCTGTATAATAAATCAGCAGGAGGCATCTGATATAAGTAGATGCCTCATGCGTGCATTAGTGAGCCGTACTCATCCTAGGATGCAGCATCGGATCACCTGTGACACCCATCGGCCGGCTGCATGACCCATTGGGTCACGAAAGCCGACTGCTGCAGATCCTGCACAGAGGCAAGTAATCTTCATCTTCCAATGGAGATCCTGGCATTGGCACTCTCCCAAAACGTAAGCTTCTTTATACTAACTGCTGCAGTACCTCTTTTTCGAAGACTATAGAAAACACAGTTTCTCAATTTCTTCAACACACTATATTGTAAATGCACAATAACCTTCCCATTGGCACATATAATGAAACAGCTACACAGGTTTTTTACTGGGCAAACTAGCAAAACCCTAGACAGATCAGTCATTTACTTTAAAGTTCTTTAGTTGGAGAACTCTCTGTCTAGGTGGTCACTGTACTATTACATGCATGTAATTGTAATCCACAATAGGCAAAGTTAGTAGAAATACCAACTAATGCTGATCTTTCTTGATCCAGAGAAAACAATAGCTTCAGCTCTCCAATTAGAGCAGCACAATTATCTTCAGCACTCAATAGTATTTGTATCTGATTTCCAAGTGCAATTTTAGTCACATATTATATTAATCTCTCTCAAAATAGCTTCCCCTCTCTTGGCAGAATAACAGACTCAGTCCCTCGGTTCAACTATAACTCAGTCGGCCGAAATCATACTGTCAGCAGATATATATGTATAACTCAGTCTCTGACACATACAGTATTTATAAATTACTTGATATTGCAGTTTACTTACAATAGGGTGTCTATCTTAATCAGATTAACTCATAGTCTCATACAGTCTCTACATATCCTGCTATGCTGTCCCTCCAGATCTACTGCATACTCTGCTGGTGCTTGTGCTGCAGTCCCCAACATTCTGTCAGTGGGTATTCAGTGGCCCTGGCACTCAGCACCACCTCAGCATGATTGCTTGCCCAGTCCTTCCAGACCTGCAGAACCTCATCCCGCTCTCCAGCTCTGCTCCTTGTCCTAAAACTAAGCTACTTTTTTGCTTACCTGCTTGTCGCTCTATATGCTCTATTGCTCTACCTGGTGGTAGCCTCCGGGGGCAGATTGGCCCATCGGGACGGTCCCATTGTCCCTTCAGTGGCCTCACTCATCTATCAGACTGCCGTGATCGGAGCACAGCTCCGCCCAGGCAGCGGCCAACGCAGTTGCTCCATGTGCTCTAAAGTAAAAAGGCTGCGGGAGGGCTGCTGAGCATGCTCAGCCACAGGCAGCTCCTCCAAAGGTCCTTTGCGGAGCTCGTGAGTCATTATTATTATTATTATTATTATCCTTTATTTATATGGCGCCACAAGGGTTCCGCAGCACCCAATTACAGAGTACATAAACAAATAATCAAACATGAAAACAGCAACTTACAGTTGACGACAATATAGGACAAGTACAGGGTAAATAAACATAGCTACATCAGCAGATGACACTGGAATAATTATCAGGTGGCAGAAGACTGCTGGATTTGGTACAATTGAAGATTATTAAAGTAATAAAAGGGTAAGCACATGAGGGAAGAGGGCCCTGCTCGTGAGAGCTTACATTCTAAAGGGGAGGGGGAGACAGACAGGGGTGAGACAGATGGGGTACATAGAGAGCGTGGAACAGAGGTTTAGGATGAGATTTGGCTGGGTTTGGTGAAGAAGTGGGTCTTGAGAGCCCGTTTGAAGTTTTGTAGAGAGGTGGAGAGTCTGAGGGGGAGAGGTAGGGAATTCCAGAGAAGTGGTGCAGCACGTGAAAAATCTTGGAGGTAGGAGTGGGAGGAAGTAATCCGTAGGCAGGAGAGTCGGAGTGCATTAGCAGAGCGAAGAGGACGGGTGGGAGTGTAAAGCGAGATATGGTCAGAGATGTAGATGGGAGAGGAGTGGGTGAGGGCTTTGTAAGATCATAGATCACAGCTCAGCCTCCTGCAGCCAGCGAGTCTTGCTTCCTGCAGTCTACCATGCTGGGGACTGTGCACATGCGTGTGTCACAACTGAGGGCTGAGGCTGACCTGGGGAAGCCTCAGATGTAGGGGCTGACGTGTAGGTGAACTTACATTATATTTTAATAAAATACTGAAAACTTTCTTGACCATGGAAGCTCCCTGTACAGTATGTATTGTTTTTATTTTTTAGAATGAATACATGGTTGTCTGATTTTTTTTGTGCTTTGATGGGTGATGATGCTTATAATTCAATACCTATTACTTTTCAGGACCAATGTAACGACAGGTGTCTCCACAAACTAAAAATAAAAATAAGAAAGCGCTACACTGAATAGTGTGTGTCGGTTATCCAACCCCACAGATCTTTACAAATTAATTCCTCTAAAAATGGACTGCTGCCCTCAAATAATTGGGGTGTTGAATCCCAATATTTAAAGAACAATAGACAAGAAAAATTAATATTGAAAGCGCTGTCCAATTTTAAAGAGTATTTTATTAAAAAAATTTTTTTTAAAACATCAAGATTAAATACATCCACATTATATACTAATCCAAAAGGTCTCTAATATTAATGTGTCCGAAAATGGACATAAAGTATTTCAAGGACTGCTTTTGTCCCTGTCACACTTCTTAGAAACACAACTGTGCACAGTGGATACAATTTTAATATAACATGTACACCTCATAAGAGTATTACTACAAATATTCCCCCACAATATGCATCAATTATAATGATCTAATCAACAGCCTTTCAATATGAGTTGTAACTTCCTAAAAATTATATAATTGTATAATCAATCGGTCACAGTCCCAGTTACGTTTGTATCAATATATATTAATTAATTATCGCTTGAATCCTTCCACTGGGAAGATCATATAACTCCAGACATTCAGCAGTATCACTGGGATTAGAACATACTCATTAATTGGAGCAAACAACGATTGCCAATCAGTAAATTATCCTCACCGGGAGTACTCAAACCAGGTGACTCTGATATTCCCCACGGGCGTCCCCGTGTATTAGTTATACAAATGGTTTATCTGGATTCCACTTTGGTAATATCATTTACCATGCTCCTTTATAGCTGTAGTTCTTTATCAGGCTGTATAGAAATTAGAAATAGTTGTGTCTCACCATGCATTAGCGGCTGCGCCTCCTGTCAGGCATATAGTTCTATTTCATGCGCACTGCACCGTCTCTCTGCCGTTAGTGATCCGGCGACCACCTCGTAGTGTCCGGCAGAATATTCTCCACGGTTGCGCCTCTCGTTAGATCTTTGCCTCCGTCTTATAGAAGCACCTTACTGCCGTCCAAAGTATAGTGGCCCGCCTCCCGCTGTCCAGGTCGTGATATCAGCATTCACTGCAAAACCTTAGGACAGACGGCTGTAATCTCGGCTGGGCTCACAATAGCAGATCTACTTGGAATGGCAAAATGAATGCCCTTGCTGGAGGCTCCTATGCCGCTTTCAAAAGACTGTTGTCCACACTGCTCGGGAGCAACTCTTGACGCGTTTCTCAGCCAAGTTACAATGGCTGTTTCCTCAGAAGAATACACTCCCTTTCCCATCTACTTCTTTTATCTACCTTCTTTAATTATAATAATGAGTATAATTATGTGTTTGAAATGTATAAATAGGTTTTACTGTGGTCAAATACGTTTGAATGCATCATAATCAAAGGGTTAAAATAAACTAATGAGGTGCTGGGTGATTGGTACACCTGGTAGATAAAAGAAGTAGATGGGAAAGGGAGTGTATTCTTCTGAGGAAACAGCCGTTGTAACTTGGCTGAGAAACGCGTCAAGAGTTGCTCCCGAGCAGTGTGGACAACAGTCTTTTGAAAGCGGCATAGGAGCCTCCAGCAAGGGCATTCATTTTGCCATTCCAAGTAGATCTGCTATTGTGAGCCCAGCCGAGATTACAGCCGTCTGTCCTAAGGTGGGGGAATATTTGTAGTAATACTCTTATGAGCTACAGATACAAATGTTGCTTTTTAATGAGGTGTACATGTTATATTAAAATTGTATCCACTGTGCACAGTTGTGTTTCTAAGAAGTGTGACAGGGACAAAAGCAGTCCTTGAAATACTTTATGGCCATTTTCGGACATATTAATATTAGAGACCTTTTGGATTAGTATATAATGTGGATGTATTTAATCTTGATGTTTTAAAAAATTTTTTTTTAATAAAATACTCTTTAAAATTGGACAGCGCTTTCAATATTAATTTTTCTTGTCTCCACAAACTAGTGAATGGGAATACTAAAGATGGCAGACCGTCTTCTGATACAAATAAGTTAGTAGAGTTTCAAATTACTTATAGGAGATTCAGTAGATCAAATGATTACTTATCCAGTGGAATCACTAGGGGTGTATGGTTTGCACCAGGTGTCACCATCCGAGGGGGTGACACCAAAATACCGTCTCATCCTCAGTGATCGTGAACCATTATTCCTCAGTGAAGTTATTGTGCAGCGCCCATCTTCCAGTCACTGAGGAAGAGTTGGCAGTGCAGGTGAGTCTCTGGGGGAAGCACAATTTCTTCAGGAGGCTACAGCCCCTTTTCCCTCACACACTTGCCTTCGGCGTGCTGGGCCTATTTGGCGTACTCGGTTACAATGACCCCAGTGATGCCGCTATACCTATCAATACCCAATGATCAGTCAAGAGCTCTAAATAAAAAAAATAGTTGATGCTGACTTGATGAAGAGTGAAGCCAGGTAAGAGAAACCATGAGATTGATTTATAACACCCTATTTCTCATTTGGAAGAAATGTTACATTTCATCATAGTATTCTGTAGAGAATCAATATCATTTTCTATATTTTGTCTGAGCAAAATATTTAACCATCATGTGTAATATATTTTATATCTGTTAATCAGGCATGGCACAATGGCCCCATACTGCTTATATGCCCCTTTTTCTGGATTGACGTCCAGTTTTAGAACTTATAATTAAGCTAAACTAAGCAGCGCTTATTACATTGGGGGTCATTCCGAGTTGATCGTACGTAGCAACTTTTTGCTGCTCGTGCGACCAACTAGACACCTCCTATGGGGCAGTGTATTTTAGCATAGCAGGGCTGCGATCGCTTGTGCAGCCCTGCTATGCTAAAAAAGTTTCGTGCAGAACAAGACTAACCCTGCAGTTACTTACCCTGTGCGATGGATCCAGCGATGAAGGTCCCGGAATTGACGTCAGACAACCACCCTCCAAACACCTGGACACGCCTGTATTCGGATCTCCACGCCCGGAAAACGGTGAGTATCCGCCCCGGAACGCCTCCCCACTGTCAATCTTCTTGCAATCGCGCTAGCGATTACTTTCCTCTTTCTTCTGGTCATTGCCCGGCGACAGCTGTCGCTGGGCAACGCTCGCGTGCGCATTGCGGGCACCGCACATGAGCAGTTCCGACCCGTTCGCATCGCAGCGATGAACCGCTGCGTGCGAATGGGTCGTAAATGACCCCCATTGTGCGTAATATTTTGTATGCATTGTATTGGCCTCAAGAAATAAGTAACTACTTGGTATATTTTGTTGTTTCCAGTGTTATTGCAGTCAGATTCATTAAAATGATTCATACATTGTTCTTATCATCATCAATTATCTGCGTCATCCTTGTCCCCATCTGCATCATCCTAGCTGCCATCTGCATCATACTTTTCATGTTTGATTTTAGTTTCATCCTCCAGATTAGCTTCCAGATCTTTCTTGGCTAACGGTACAGTTTTCTTTCTCTTGCACCTCAATTTAATTAGTATTTTACAATGATGATAACTGTAAATATAGGCCCTGTAGGAAAGCAAAAGAATAACATATGTGCATCTTCATATTTGTATACTCTTAAACTTTTATGTCCCAACTACTAAAAGGACCCAGCATACAGTATGTCAGGTCACCTCAGCTCCCCCTTTCCCCTGCCCCACCTCCTGCTCTGTCCAGCCCCGCCCCTTATTTCCGCTGCTCTGCCCCGCTTTGACTGATGCTCATCTTGCCCCCTGTTCCACTCCATCATGACCTCCACCACTCCGACCCCTACTCCCATAATTACCCTGTTCCTGGTAGCTGGCCCGGTGCTACTCATCTTTGGTGCTAGGTCTGTTCTGTCTCCCTTTCAGTGGCAGCCATTGGATGGGTGGCGCACGCACCCACTGTGCATGCAAGTTGGAGACAGGAGAGACCTTAGCAAAGTATTATATAGATAGGTAAACTCATAAGGTCTGCCTTTAATATAACAATATTCCTCCTGCTTCAAAAATATTCTAGTTTTTGAATTATAATTAGGTGGTTTAGCTATAACAACGTTTTGATTTTAGTTTTGACCACTTCGCTTAAAAACTAGTTTTGAAAGTTCTGAAGGTGACCTGTATTTTCAGTGGAGTTCACACTCAATTTGATACTAAAAGCTACTTTTGTTGCGTTGTATATTGGTGGGTTTTCTCCATCTTTTGTAATTGTTATATTGTAAACTATAATAAAAAGATCCTAAAAAAGTGAAGTGGTATTTATTAAGAATAGGTGTAATACAGTTGGACTTTCTTTCAGTGCACCATTGGTCATCATACAGTGAGTCTCCGAAGACTCCAAAAGCTCCAATGATGTGATTCCCTCTCCTGCTAAATTGCACATTACAGACTAACAGAAATGTTACTGCCAGTACCCCGCCCTGTGATATTCCTATTTCATGAATGGGAAGTACGCTGGGGAGCAGCAGTGACATCATCTGGCAAGCGGCAGTAGGAGGAATAATCCAATGCTGGATCGCTGACGCCAACAGCATCTGATCCAGTGTTGTTGGGATGAGCCGCAGTGCTATCATTGCAAGGCTGTTTTTTTTTTTTTTGCTTGTTTTTTGCGGGAACCTGATTTTCTGAGTAATTCATATTGAACTGCAGGGCTGTAACTAGTGGTGTATGAGCAGTGACGTTGCATCGGGTATAGGGCCCTGGGGTCAGCACCGTTGCCTCCATATGGCACCTGTATGTGGCTTGCAGAGTGCCACATACAGGTGTCATTAGTGCTATTGCAGAGCGGTCTCTAGTCTCAAAGGGTCGCTGAGGGGATGCACCATGCAGTCTGTAGAGCTGTCCAGAGCCAATGGCATTGCATCCTAGGTGTGACATCACAACATAACGGGTTTAGGGGGTGAGGCCAACATAAGGCGTACTGTCTACCGTGGGGGTGGCCAGCTAGTCAGTGGCAACGAGCCTGAAAAGATCTGTAGTCAAGGGTAAGAGCCATATTATGCGCGTGCCGAAAGCGCGCAAGCAAAAATGGGGGTGTGGCATAGTTGTCACAAAGCCATACCCCATTTTTGTGTGCACACCTTTCGGTTTGACATTTGTAGGAGTATGACCTTGTGTCATAACCTTATTTTTTGCGATGTTGTACAGTGGCACATACAAATAAACCCCCTGTACAGTGCCACATACATATGAAAACACCAAAACATGGGTGCCTCCACAGTGCCAAATACATATATGCCCTCACAGTGCCAGATACATATATGTCCCCACAGTCAGTTGCAGATACAGATATTCCTCCACAGTGCCAAATACATATATATCCCCATAGTGCTAGATATGCCCCCACTGTCAGATACACATCTCCCCAGTGCCAGATATGCCCCCGGTGTAAGATATACATGTCCCTCAAGTGCCAGATATGCCCCCAGTGCCAGATACACATGTCGCCCCAGTGCCAGATATGCCCACAGTGCCAGATATGCCCACAGTGCCAGATACACATGTCCCCCCAGTGCCAGATATGCCCACAGTGCCAGATATGCCCACAGTGCCAGATACACATGTCCCCCCAGTGCCAGATATGCCCCCACTGCTAGATACACGTCTGCCCAGTGCCAAATATGCCCCCAGTGCCAAATATGCCCCCACTGCCAGATACATGTCCCCCCAGTGCCAGATACACATGTCCCCCCAGTGCCAGATAAGCCCCCAGTGCCAGATATGCACCCACTGTCAGATAGACGTCTCACCAGTGCCAGATATGAACCCACTGCCAGCTACACGTCTCCCCAGTGCCAGATACACGTCCCCCCCAGTGCCAGATATGCCCCCAGTGCCAGAAACACATGTCCCCCCAGTGCAAGATATGCCCCCAAAGCCAGATACACATCCCCCCAGTGCCAGATATGCCCCCAGTGCCAGAAACACATGTCTCCCCAGGGCCAGAAATTCCCACAGTGCCAGATAAGCCCCCAGTGCCAGATACACGTCCTCCCAGTGCCAGATATGCCCCCAGTGTAAGATACACATGTCCCCACATTGTGCCCCCCCCCCCCCCCCCAAGTCCTGCTGCTCGGCTCAGTCTGCTGCTTGTGAGGGGAGGAGAGCGCAGCGTGCACCTCTCCTTCCCCTCAGTCTCCACTCTCCGGCGACGTTGATTCTCTCTAATTAGGCGCCGATCCGTGAGACAATCAGACTTTGCGGACCGGCAGCTAAGACTCCTGATTGGCTGCCGGTCCGCGAGCTCTGATTGGCTAATGGGCCACTGCAGAATAGGGCAGCGGGAGGCGCCGCGGGAGCTTACGAGCTGCATGCGGAGATAGAAAGAGCCACCGCTGGTCTACCTGTTACGGCGCTCCTGAACTGGCAAGGGCTAGGTCCCACACTGTATCTTTTCCTGATATAATAAGAGGAGCCAACCAGTCATAACCTGGACCTGTTAATGGCTTTTGTTGGGATACCTCTTACTACACTCACATTGTCTCTAAAGTGTCTGGGATATGAGTGCTGGTGCTCACTTGGGTGTTGGTGATGGTAGGAGAAAAAATGCTGTTTTTTAAATCTATTTATTTTTATTATTTGAACACTGCAAAAATCTATGCAGATGCCCATCTGATACCTGTGGGATGAGTTGTGGGTATCAGAACATTGAAAATAAGCATATAGCCTGCTGGACACGCCTTGTCATCTAAACTATGTTTAACATTGCTTGGATTGGATTGTGCTAACTACATATGCATTTCATATTCCTTATACAATTTCTGAAATGTCGCCAAGTGGGGTCGTACATGCTGGCCCTATTGTGCAAATATGCCATTCGTTTGTGTATTATTAGTTACGTAATATGCTTCCTTCCACTTGCATCTGTGGAGGTCATTCAGATCTGATCGCTGGGCTGCGTTTTTTGCTGTCCTGCGTTCAGATAGTCAACGCCTACAGGGGGAGTGTATTTTCACTGTGCAAGTGTGTGATGCTCTGTGTACGCCGAGCTGATAAAATTCTGTGTGCAGTCTCTGCGCAGCCCAGGACTTACTCTTCCAGTACGATAGAACCAGGCTGATCGGGGCCGGAACTGACGTCAGACACCCTCCCTGAAAACGCTTGGGAACGCCTTTTCTCGAACACTCCCAGTAAACGGTCAGTTACCACCCACAAACGGCTTCTCCCTGTCACTCACCTTGGGAACGCCCGTGCAAACTGATTTTTTGCACCATCCCGTCGCTGACCGGCGATCCCCGTTATTGTTGTCCGGCGTGCATGCGCATTGCAGTGCATATGCATATGCTGTTATGACCTAATCGCCCGCTGTGCGAAAACGCACAGCAGTGATCAGATGTGAATGACCCCCTATGTGCACGAAACTAGTGTTCCAGAAAGTGGCATGTTGCTACTTGCTAGGGACACTGCTGGCATAGAATGAGCACACACCTTTGTTTGCATTTTGTCATGAGCATTGCTAGTTTACTTTGGACTGTCAGTCCATATGCACAAAATAAACAGGGTCCACCCACAAGGTTTGTAACTGTACTCCATAATTAAATGTTTTACACACGTCAGTGCAAGTTAAAGAAACCTAGATAAGACAGGGCTGCCAGAAGAAAATGTTGGTACTAGAATCCCGTGAGGGGGCCTGGATGGCATCAGAGTAAATTGGCACACACCACAGGCAGCTATAGAGTGCAGCGCTGGCTGCATTTTTAATTTTCTGGAGCAGTTTGGATGTTCTGTGGCCTACTCTCGGGAACCAGCAACCGGCGCACAGAACAATAAGTTGTAGGCACTGCAGGGGGAACAGGAGGTGGGGTGCCAGGCCTCTCAATTTCTGATGGCAACGCTGAGAGGCGGTCACTAGGATGGTCTCTGTATTGAATGGTAGGCACAAAAGTGATCTCTGTATCTTATAATAACCACAATGATGCTCTCTGTATTATATATTTGTTACTAGATAGCAAGCTAAGCAGTAGTACCCAAAGTAGGACTGCAGCAAAGAAGGCTAATAAGATATTAGCATGCATAAAACGGGGTATTGATGCTAGGGACGAGAGTATTATACTCCCGTTATATAAATCACTAGTGAGGCCACACCTTGAATACTGTGTACAGTTCTGGGCTCCGTACTACAAAAAGGATATCCTGGAGCTTGAAAAGGTACAGAGGAGGGCGACCAAACTAATTAAGGGCATGGAGACGATGGAATACAAGGAAAGGCTTGAAAGACTAGGCATGTTTACATTGGAAAAGCGGAGACTAAGAGGGGATATGATCAACATCTTCAAATATATAAGGGGACAATACACAGAGCTTGCGCGGGACCTGTTTTTGGTTAGATCAACACAGAGGACTCGTGGACACTCGCTCAGGTTAGAGGAGAGGAGATTCCGCACAATACTTTTTCACGGTAAGGACAATACGTATTTGGAATTCCCTGCCCGAGGGAGTTGTAATGGCAGAATCTGTCAACACCTTTAAGAATGGGTTAGATAAATTCCTATTGGATAAGGATATCCAGGGGTATGGTGCATAGTCATGCATTATAGTTACTCTAAATAGGGATAAAATGCAATGGCTGACAGCAGCATCAGTCAGAAATTTTAGTCAAATCATCATGCATAGGACGCCACAAATAGGTTGAACTCGATGGACAATTGTCTTTTTTCAACCTCAGATACTATGTTACTATGTTACTAGGATGCTCTCTCTATTGCATTTCAGTCACTAAGATGCTCTGTGCACTGTATATTGGGGGTAATTCAGAGTTGATCGCAGCAGCAAATTTGTTAGCAGGTGGGCAAAACCATGGGGGTCATTCCGAGTTGATCGCTGGCTGCCGTTGTTCTCAGCGCAGCGATCAGGCTATTTCTGCGCATGCGTAGGCACCGCAATGCGCACGCGCAACATACGGGTACAAAGTCCTTTGTGCTTTTGCACAGGTTACATAGAAACATAGAATTTGACGGCAGATAAGAACCACTTGGCCCATCTAGTCTGACCCTTTTTTTTTTATCCTTTAGGCAATCTCAACCCTTTTTGAACCTTAATTCTTTGTAAGGTTCTAGCGACGTTTTCATTTGCACTGGCGGCAGCAAGAAGATTGACAGGAAGGGGGCGTTTCTCGGTGTCAACTGACCGTTTTCAGGGAGTGCTTAGAAAAACGCAAGCGTGGCTGGGAAAATGCAGGCGTAGCTGGGCGAACGCTGGGCGGGTGTGTGACGTCAAAAGCCAACCCTCCAACGTTAGAATCAATGCACACGAAGAGTAAGTACAGGGCTGGTCTTGTTTTGCACAAAATGTTTTTGCAGGCGCTCTGCTGCACAAGCGTTCGCACTTCTGCAAAGCGAAAATACACTCCCCAACTCGGAATGACCACCCATGTGCACTGCAGGTGGGGCAGATATAACATGTGCAGAGAGAGTTAGATTTGGGTGGGTTATTTTGTTTCTGTGCAGGGTAAATACTGACTGCTTTATTTTTACACTGCAATTTAGATTTCAGTTTGAACACACCCCACCAAATCTAACTCTCTCTGCACGTTATATCTGCCCCTCCTGCACTGCACATGGGCCCTCATTCCGAGTTGATCGGTCGCAAGGCGAATTTAGCAGAGTTACACACGCTAAGCTGCCGCCTACTGGGAGTGAATCTTAGCTTCTTAAAATTGCGACCGATGTATTCTAGAGATGAGCGCCTGAAATTTTTCGGGTTTTGTGTTTTGCTTTTGGGTTCGGTTCCGCGGCCGTGTTTTGGGTTCGAACGCGTTTTGGCAAAACCTCACCGAATTTTTTTTGTCGGATTCGGGTGTGTTTTGGATTCGGGTGTTTTTTTCAAAAAACACTAAAAAACAGCTTAAATCATAGAATTTGGGGGTCATTTTGATCCCAAAGTATTATTAACCTCAAAAACCATAATTTACACTCATTTTCAGTCTATTCTGAATACCTCACACCTCACAATATTATTTTTAGTCCTAAAATTTGCACCGAGGTCGCTGTGTGAGTAAGATAAGCGACCCTAGTGGCCGACACAAACACCGGGCCCATCTAGGAGTGGCACTGCAGTGTCACGCAGGATGTCCCTTCCAAAAAACCCTCCCCAAACAGCACATGACGCAAAGAAAAAAAGAGGCGCAATGAGGTAGCTGTGTGAGTAAGATTAGCGACCCTAGTGGCCGACACAAACACCGGGCCCATCTAGGAGTGGCACTGCAGTGTCACGCAGGATGGCCCTTCCAAAAAACCCTCCCCAAACAGCACATGACGCAAAGAAAAAAAGAGGCGCAATGAGGTAGCTGTGTGAGTAAGATTAGCGACCCTAGTGGCCGACACAAACAC
Source organism: Pseudophryne corroboree (assembly GCF_028390025.1). Taxonomy (NCBI): domain Eukaryota; kingdom Metazoa; phylum Chordata; class Amphibia; order Anura; family Myobatrachidae; genus Pseudophryne; species Pseudophryne corroboree. The sequence continues at coordinate 105,510,646 of NC_086453.1, forward strand.
CGGGCCCATCTAGGAGTGGCACTGCAGTGTCACGCAGGATGTCCCTTCCAAAAAACCCTCCCCAAACAGCACATGACGCAAAGAAAAAAAGAGGCGCAATGAGGTAGCTGTGTGAGTAAGATTAGCGACCCTAGTGGCCGACACAAACACCGGGCCCATCTAGGAGTGGCACTGCAGTGTCACGCAGGATGTCCCTTCCAAAAAACCCTCCCCAAACAGCACATGACGCAAAGAAAAAAAGAGGCGCAATGAGGTAGCTGACTGTGTGAGTAAGATTAGCGACCCTAGTGGCCGACACAAACACCGGGCCCATTTAGGAGTGGCACTGCAGTGTCACGCAGGATGTCCCTTCCAAAAAACCCTCCCCAATCAGCACATGATGCAAAGAAAAAGAAAAGAAAAAAGAGGTGCAAGATGGAATTGTCCTTGGGCCCTCCCACCCACCCTTATGTTGTATAAACAAAACAGGACATGCACACTTTAACCAACCCATCATTTCAGTGACAGGGTCTGCCACACGACTGTGACTGATATGACGGGTTGGTTTGGACCCCCCCAAAAAAGAAGCAATTAATCTCTCCTTGCACAAACTGGCTCTACAGAGGCAAGATGTCCACCTCATCATCACCCTCCGATATATCACCGTGTACATCCCCCTCCTCACAGATTATCAATTCGTCCCCACTGGAATCCACCATCTCAGCTCCCTGTGTACTTTGTGGAGGCAATTGCTGCTGGTCAATGTCTCCGCGGAGGAATTGATTATAATTCATTTTAATGAACATCATCTTCTCCACATTTTCTGGATGTAACCTCGTACGCCGATTGCTGACAAGGTGAGCGGCGGCACTAAACACTCTTTCGGAGTACACACTTGTGGGAGGGCAACTTAGGTAGAATAAAGCCAGTTTGTGCAAGGGCCTCCAAATTGCCTCTTTTTCCTGCCAGTATAAGTACGGACTGTGTGACGTGCCTACTTGGATGCGGTCACTCATATAATCCTCCACCATTCTATCAATGTTGAGAGAATCATATGCAGTGACAGTAGACGACATGTCCGTAATCGTTGTCAGGTCCTTCAGTCCGGACCAGATGTCAGCATCAGCAGTCGCTCCAGACTGCCCTGCATCACCGCCAGCGGGTGGGCTCGGAATTCTGAGCCTTTTCCTCGCACCCCCAGTTGCGGGAGAATGTGAAGGAGGAGATGTTGACAGGTCGCGTTCCGCTTGACTTGACAATTTTGTCACCAGCAGGTCTTTCAACCCCAGCAGACTTGTGTCTGCCGGAAAGAGAGATCCAAGGTAGGCTTTAAATCTAGGATCGAGCACGGTGGCCAAAATGTAGTGCTCTGATTTCAACAGATTGACCACCCGTGAATCCTTGTTAAGCGAATTAAGGGCTCCATCCACAAGTCCCACATGCCTAGCGGAATCGCTCCGTGTTAGCTCCTCCTTCAATGTCTCCAGCTTCTTCTGCAAAAGCCTGATGAGGGGAATGACCTGACTCAGGCTGGCAGTGTCTGAACTGACTTCACGTGTGGCAAGTTCAAAGGGCATCAGAACCTTGCACAACGTTGAAATCATTCTCCACTGCGCTTGAGACAGGTGCATTCCACCTACTATATCGTGCTCAATTGTATAGGCTTGAATGGCCTTTTGCTGCTCCTCCAACCTCTGAAGCATATAGAGGGTTGAATTCCACCTCGTTACCACTTCTTGCTTCAGATGATGGCAGGGCAGGTTCAGTAGTTTTTGGTGGTGCTCCAGTCTTCTGTACGTGGTGCCTGTACGCCGAAAGTGTCCCGCAATTCTTCTGGCCACCGACAGCATCTCTTGCACGCCCCTGTCGTTTTTTAAAAAATTCTGCACCACCAAATTCAAGGTATGTGCAAAACATGGGACGTGCTGGAATTTGCCCATATTTAATGCACACACAATATTGCTGGCGTTGTCCGATGCCACAAATCCACAGGAGAGTCCAATTGGGGTAAGCCATTCCGCGATGATCTTCCTCAGTTGCCGTAAGAGGTTTTCAGCTGTGTGCGTATTCTGGAAAGCGGTGATACAAAGCGTAGCCTGCCTAGGAAAGAGTTGGCGTTTGCGAGATGCTGCTACTGGTGCCGCCGCTGCTGTTCTTGCGGCGGGAGTCCATACATCTACCCAGTGGGCTGTCACAGTCATATAGTCCTGACCCTGCCCTGCTCCACTTGTCCACATGTCCGTGGTTAAGTGGACATTGGGTACAACTGCATTTTTTAGGACACTGGTGAGTCTTTTTCTGACGTCCGTGTACATTCTCGGTATCGCCTGCCTAGAGAAGTGGAACCTAGATGGTATTTGGTAACGGGGGCACACTGCCTCAATAAATTGTCTAGTTCCCTGTGAACTAACGGCGGATACCGGACGCACGTCTAACACCAACATAGTTGTCAAGGCCTCAGTTATCCGCTTTGCAGTAGGATGACTGCTGTGATATTTCATCTTCCTCGCAAAGGACTGTTGAACAGTCAATTGCTTACTGGAAGTAGTACAAGTGGGCTTACGACTTCCCCTCTGGGATGACCATCGACTCCCAGCGGCAACAACAGCAGCGCCAGCAGCAGTAGGCGTTACACGCAAGGATGCATCGGAGGAATCCCAGGCAGGAGAGGACTCGTCAGAATTGCCAGTGACATGGCCTGCAGGACTATTGGCATTCCTGGGGAAGGAGGAAATTGACACTGAGGGAGTTGGTGGGGTGGTTTGCGTGAGCTTGGTTACAAGAGGAAGGGATTTACTGGTCAGTGGACTGCTTCCGCTGTCACCCAAAGTTTTTGAACTTGTCACTGACTTATTATGAATGCGCTGCAGGTGACGTATAAGGGAGGATGTTCCGAGGTGGTTAACGTCCTTACCCCTACTTATTACAGCTTGACAAAGGGAACACACGGCTTGACACCTGTTGTCCGCATTTCTGGTGAAATACCTCCACACCGAAGAGCTGATTTTTTTGGTATTTTCACCTGGCATGTCAACGGCCATATTCCTCCCACGGACAACAGGTGTCTCCCCGGGTGCCTGACTTAAACAAACCACCTCACCATCAGAATCCTCCTGGTCAATTTCCTCCCCAGCGCCAGCAACACCCATATCCTCCTCATCCTGGTGTACTTCAACACTGACATCTTCAATCTGACTATCAGGAACTGGACTGCGGGTGCTCCTTCCAGCACTTGCAGGGGGCGTGCAAATGGTGGAAGGCGCATGCTCTTCACGTCCAGTGTTGGGAAGGTCAGGCATCGCAACCGACACAATTGGACTCTCCTTGTGGATTTGGGATTTCGAAGAATGCACAGTTCTTTGCTGTGCTGCTTTTGCCAGCTTGAGTCTTTTCATTTTTCTAGCGAGAGGCTGAGTGCTTCCATCCTCATGTGAAGCTGAACCACTAGCCATGAACATAGGCCAGGGCCTCAGCCGTTCCTTGCCACTCCGTGTGGTAAATGGCATATTGGCAAGTTTACGCTTCTCCTCCGACAATTTTATTTTAGGTTTTGGAGTCCTTTTTTTTCTGATATTTGGTGTTTTGGATTTGACATGCTCTGTACTATGACATTGGGCATCGGCCTTGGCAGACGACGTTGCTGGCATTTCATCGTCTCGGCCATGACTAGTGGCAGCAGCTTCAGCACGAGGTGGAAGTGGATCTTGATCTTTCCCTAATTTTGGAACCTCAACATTTTTGTTCTCCATATTTTAATAGGCACAACTAAAAGGCACCTCAGGTAAACAATGGAGATGGATACTAGTATACAATTATGGACTGCCTGCCGACTGCAGACACAGAGGTAGCCACAGCCGTGAACTACCGTACTGTACTGTGTCTGCAGCTAATATAGACTGGTTGATAAAGAGAAGATGTCTATGTAACTATGTATGTATAAAGAAGAATGAAAAAAATCCACGGTTAGGTGGTATACAATTATGGACGGACTGCCTGCCGAGTGCAGACACAGAGGTAGCCACAGCCGTGAACTACCGTACTGTACTGTGTCTGCAGCTAATATAGACTGGTTGATAAAGAGAAGATGTCTATGTAACTATGTATGTATAAAGAAGAATGAAAAAAAACCACGGTTAGGTGGTATACAATTATGGACGGACTGCCTGCCGAGTGCAGACACAGAGGTAGCCACAGCCGTGAACTACCGTACTGTACTGTGTCTGCAGCTAATATAGACTGGTTGATAAAGAGAAGATGTCTATGTAACTATGTATGTATAAAGAAGAATGAAAAAAATCCACGGTTAGGTGGTATTACAATTATGGACGGACTGCCTGCCGAGTGCAGAGACACAGAGGTAGCCACAGCCGTGAACTACCGTACTGTGTCTGCTGCGACTGGATGATAAATTATATAAAAAATATATATATATCACTACTGCAGCCGGACAGGTATATATTATATATTATATAATGACGGACCTGCTGGACACTGTCTGTCAGCAGAATGAGTTTTATTTTTATAGAATAAAAAAAAAAAAACCACACAAGTGAAGTCACACGACGAGTGTTTAACTTTTTCAGGCAATCACAATATAAGTATACTACTAACTATACTGGTGGTCAGTGTGGTCAGGTCACTGGTCAGTCACACTGGCAGTGGCACTCCTGCAGCAAAAGTGTGCACTGTTTAATTTTAATATAATATGTACTCCTGGCTCCTGCTATAACCTATAACTGGCACTGCAGTAGTGCTCCCCAGTCTCCCCCACAATTATAAGCTGTGTGAGCTGAGCAGTCAGACAGATATATAATATATATAGATGATGCAGCACACTGGCCTGAGCCTGAGCAGTGCACTGCACAGTGCACACAGATATGGTATGTGACTGACTGAGTCACTGTGTGTATCGCTTTTTTCAGGCAGAGAACGGATATATTAAATAAACTGCACTGTGTGTCTGGTGGTCACTCACTATATAATATATTATGTACTCCTGGCTCCTGCTATAACCTATAACTGGCACTGCAGTAGTGCTCCCCAGTCTCCCCCACAATTATAAGCTGTGTGAGCTGAGCAGTCAGACAGATATATATAATATTATATATAGATAATAGATGATGCAGCACACTGGCCTGAGCCTGAGCAGTGCACACAGATATGGTATGTGACTGACTGAGTCACTGTGTGTATCGCTTTTTTCAGGCAGAGAACGGATATATTAAATAAACTGCACTGTGTGTCTGGTGGTCACTCACTATATAATATATTATGTACTCCTGGCTCCTGCTATAACCTATAACTGGCACTGCAGTAGTGCTCCCCAGTCTCCCCCACAATTATAAGCTGTGTGAGCTGAGCAGTCAGACAGATATATATAATATTATATATAGATAATAGATGATGCAGCACACTGGCCTGAGCCTGAGCAGTGCACACAGATATGGTATGTGACTGAGTCACTGTGTGCTGTGTATCGCTTTTTTCAGGCAGAGAACGGATTATAAAGTAAACTGCACTGTCCTCACTAGTAAACTCTCTCCACTCAGTCTCTACACTTCTACAGTAACAGTACTCCTCCTAGTCAGCTCCAGTAAATCTCTCTCAGTCTCTTATAATCTAAATGGAGAGGACGCCAGCCACGTCCTCTCCCTATCAATCTCAATGCACGTGTGAAAATGGCGGCGACGCGCGGCTCCTTATATAGAATCCGAGTCTCGCGAGAATCCGACAGCGTCATGATGACGTTCGGGCGCGCTCGGGTTAACCGAGCAAGGCGGGAAGATCCGAGTCTGCTCGGACCCGTGAAAAAAACCATGAAGTTCTGGCGGGTTCGGATTCAGAGAAACCGAACCCGCTCATCTCTAATGTATTCGCAATATTGCGATTACTAACTACTTAGCAGTTTCAGAGTAGCTCCAGACTTACTCTGCCTGTGCGATCATTTCAGTGCTTGTCGTTCCTGGTTGACGTCACAAACACAACCAGCGTTCGCCCAGGCACTCCCACCGTTTCTCCGGCCACTCCTGCGTTTTTTCCGGAAACGGTAGCGTTTTCAGCCACACGCCCCTGAAACGAAGTGTTTCCGCCCAGTAACACCCATTTCCTGTCAATCACATTACGTTCGCCGGAGCGATGAAAAAGCCGTGAGTAAAATTACTTTCTACATAGCAAAGTTACTTGGCGCAGTCGCAGTGCGAACATTGCGCATGCGTACTAAGCGGATTTTCATTGCGATGCGATGAAAAATACCGAGCGAACAACTCGGAATGAGGGCCATGGTTTTGCCCAACTGCTAACAAATTTGCTGCTGCGATCAACTCTGTAATTGCACATGCATTGCATGCTTGCCACTAAATGGGTAAATTTGATCATATGCTGAGTTGTATCCATCTCTGTGTCTGAACAACTCCTCTTCCACCAGTTACGCCCTTTCAGCTGCAAATAGAGATGCAACTGACATGAGAATGATGGCATCACTCTTACTTGCATATGATTAAGTTCTAGAGCATGCTCAGAAACAGTCAAGATATGTCTGCAAAACAGCCGTGTGTTCTCCTCCGAATCAGCCCCTCCGGCCTAGCCCACTACATATTGGCCCTCATTCCGAGTTGATCGCTCGCTAGCTGCTTTTAGCAGCAGTGCAAACGCTAAGCCGCCGCCCTCTGGGAGTGTATTTTAGCTTAGCAGAAGTGCGAACGAAAGGATCGCAGCGCGGCTACAAAAAAAGATTGTGCAGTTTCTGAGTAGCTCCAGACTTACTCCTAACTAGCGATCACTTCAGACTATTTAGTTCCTGTTTTGACATCACAAACACGCCCTGCGTTCGGCCAGCCACTCCCCCGTTTCCCCAGGCACGCCTGCGTTTGTATCTGACACGCCTGCGTTTTTACACACACTCCCCGAAAAACGGTCAGTTACCACCCAGAAACACCCACTTCCTGTCAATCACTCTGCGGCCAGCAGTGCGATTGAAAAGCGTCGCTAGACCTTGTGTGAAACTGCATAGTCTTGTGTGAAAGTACGTCGCGCGTGCGCACTGCGCACCATACGCATGCGCAGAAATGCTGCTTTTTTACCTAATCGCCGCGCTGCAACCGAAAGCAGCTAGCGAACAACTCGGAATGACCCCCATTATGCACAACACACTTGTACTTACAACCAGTTTTTAAAGGGTTTGAAAACCAACCTACCACAGCAAGATGGAGGATAGGAGTGTAAACTCTGCAACTAGGAAAAGATACATGTTCAATTCCTTCTTTTCTGCATCACGATCATCGTCCTCTATGAGAATAAAGAAATTTGAACACACAGGTAATTTTGATTAATGCATTAACAATATTAAAATGTAACATGAAAATTACTGTACAAAAACATTGAGTATTGTCTAGTCTGTATTTATTAAGGGGACACAAAGAGATTTTCTCCAGATCAGCTGGTAAAGAAAGAGAGGCCTATGTACAAGCACAGAGTACAGATCCCCCTTAGCATATGTCAGAACACGATGTCATGGTCTTTGGTTACTAAGCACAGTCTGAGTACTCATTGTAGAAAGACAGATGAAGAACAGTGTGGGATTTATTGGGTTTATAAATGAATGTAATGACCTTGTGCTGCTTTCAGGTAGGGCAATGAACAATGATTTGAGGTATTCTCATTACTCAAAACAAAATTCCCAATATTCACAGAACGTTCATTAATGTAAACTAAAAAGCTTAATACCTCCACACACAGATCCATCAAAGCACTGAGCTCGAATACGAAGACATGTCCAGCTGTCCAGTGCAGGTCCCTCGATCACGGCTAAAAACACAGATGGGGTTATTTACAACATGAGTATATTGGGGGTAATTCCAAGTCGATCGCAGCAGGAATTTTTTTAGCAGTTGGGCAAAACCATGTGCACTGCAGGGGAGGCAGATATAACATGTGCAGAGAGAGTTAGATTTGGGTGTGGTGTGTTCAATCTGCAATCTAAATTGCAGTGTAAAAATAAAGCAGCCAGTATTTCCCCTGCACAGAAACAAAATAACCCACCCAAATCTAACTCTATCTGCAAATGTTATATCTGCCCTCCCTGCAGTGCACATGGTTTTGCCCAACTGCTAAAAACTTTCCTGCTGCGATCAACTTGGAATTACCTCCATTGATCTGTAATTAAAAAATACACTAAATATGTTTTCTGTAATGAGATTTAAGGAAACATCAAAGCACATGACAAGCAAATGTAATATTTCCCTGTGTAAACCCACCATCTTCACTTATGACCTTTGGGGTACTGCATAATAATAATAATAATAATAATAATAATAATAATAATAATAATTTATTTATTTATGTATTTATTTATTTATTCTTTCATCATCCTTATATGCTCATCATCTCCTGAGTCATTTTTTATTAGGGCAAAATACACTAGTTTGATACCTCCCAGTGCACAAGATTTTGAGTGATTGCTTTTACATTTAGGGGGGAATTCAAACGTTTGAAAAGTCGGTTGGGTGTCTGGTTTTTCCCGGCTATTAGATAGGAAAAAACAGACACCCAACTGACTTTTCAAACAATTGAATATCCCCCTTAGTTGGGAGGGGGGTTATGAGAAAGAGGACATGGTTTTCCAGAATGTGAGCAGGACTAGTTAGCTGTGTATGGTTTGGATGGATGATGGCTGCTGCTTACTTTGTAATTAATGTGCTTTTTAATTATATGATGGGAAGGAACCCGGCTAATTTATATGGGATGCGGTCAGGATGCCAGCAGTCAGTATGCCGGCAGTTGGAATCCTGGTGTCGGAATCCTGACACGTGGCCATAATGCCGACATGGGATGAAATGCCGATGCCGGAATCCCAACCGCCATCATCCTGATTGTAAGTACGTGGGAACTGTCACTGTTAACCTGCAAAGGAGGAGGGTTTAGACAGCACTGGGGAGGGTTAAGGGTAGGCTGCGGGATGGGGGTGGGGGGGCAGGGCTACAGTTAAGCTGCGGGAAGAGAGGGTTAAGGTTAGGGTTTTTTGGGTGAGGGTAAGTATACTTACCTAGCCTCTGTCGGAACTGTCTCCATCGGCATCGGCATGCCATGGTCAGTCTTCTGACCGCCGTCATCCCGACTGACGGGATATTATATTACACCCTTTTATACAGCATTTCTCTTTTGTAATGAGACTAACTCTAGCTCAGAAGGGCAGCAATTCTATAATCATTATATGTTCTAGACAAAATTTGATGCAATGGAGTCGGAGATCGCCAGACGTGCAGGATGTTTTTTTGAAGGGGCAATCATTTACAAAGCATGGTTTTGCCTTGTAAATGATTGCCCCTTAAAAAAAAAATCTCAGATCGTCCGGCATCTCGCACACTCGGTGATCTTGGACTCCATTACATCCCTCCCAATATTTTTGAAGTATGACTATACAGGTACTATGGGCCTAACTCAGGTTGGATCGCAATACGCGATCCAGCCGCAAAAATGACTAAAAGGAGTGGGCACATGCACACGCAGAAAATGCGAACATCTCTGCCTGTCAATCAGGCAGAGGCGTTTGCGCGGCGGGGAGCGTCAACTGTCTGTTTCCAAGAAGGAACATTGTGGGTGACGTGGCTAAGAAATGGGGACGTGACGGCGCGAATGGGAGGCCTGATCGGGGGGGCTGCATGATGTCACACACAGCCGCCATGATCAAAAAGATGTTATGCCCCTTCCAACTACTTCAGACAGCACATGCACAGCTGGATGGTGATACGTGTATAGTTGCATGGCTGGCTCTGAACCCGGAACTAAAGTGATAGCAATGCCCCCTGATACATAACACTGTAAAACATTCCTGCCTTTATACGTGAACATAAAGAACATATTTGGAGCATATGAATAATTCACTAAATTACACATACATATATATATATATATATATATATATATATAAACAAAGACTTTCTAATAAATATTCATATGCTCCAAATATAGATGCAGTGTAATATAGACACGAGACTATACTAATAAACATATATACAGAATGAAATTGAGGTCTGGAATGCAAGGAATGGAGATGCATATAAGCTGAAAGCTATAATGAGAATGAGGCTTGACCCGCAGTAGTACTGCGCATGCGCAATTGGCGCGACCGGTTATTTAAACCAGATGAATGGAGGTGGAAGTATTTGACACTGAGGAAGCCACTGCCGTATTTTAAAGGTGGAGAAACGCATCTGTAATTATTCCCACATACAGGATCCAGCAGAAAAGACACCAGTTAGCCGGCCGGCCGCAGGTGTGAGAACCCCATCGCTTGTTGGGGGAAGAGGAGTGCGCTTTGAGAACACCCGGAGGCTCCAGATAAGGCTAAACAAGCCGGGAGGGGTTTGTTCAAGGACACCGCACAGGCACAGTATAATAGGGTGGTCTTCAGTATGCCGGCTCTTGGGATCCCGGCGCACAGTATACCGGCGCCGGAATCCTGACAGCCGGCATACCGACACTTATTCTCCCTCGTGGGGGTCCACGACCCCCCTGGAGGGAGAATAAAATAACGTGGCGCGCGTAGCGCGCCACCATGCCCGCAGCGAGCCCGCAAGGGGCTCATTTGCGCTCGCCACACTTCGGTATGCCGGCAGTCGGGCTCCCGGCGCCGGTATGCTGGTCGCCGGGAGCCCGACCGCCGGCATTCCATACTACACCCGTATAATATACTTCTAATCATACCGAATGATATGAACTGCCATACAAAAGGCTATAATCAAGCATGATCTGCTTGGATAACAGAAGGAACCTTTATATATGGAAAGTTCTCTTATTCGATGACTGTTTGTGGCTGTTATTAACCTAAGGAAAAAGTTCATCTGATACAAAGGATCTTCACTAATGCATGCTATGTTGAATTACTGTTATGAGAGACTTATACATGCTTGTGTGCTATTAACCAAAAACGTTGGAAAATCCACCCATGCTTGACTTGCCTGGATAATTACAGCTGTCTCACTAACATTGCATGTTTGTGTGTTTAAAAGGAAGATAAGAACAGCACAATCAGAATATATGTGTTAAGTGTGGTCTTGAGCGGCTCTGAATAAAAGCAAAATTTACAGGTGATAAAATACCTATGCTAGGATATAGTAGAAAGTTGTTCAATATATGAAATATAACAATTTTTAAATTGGAGCTGAATATTATTGAGTATTAGATATTATTGAGTATAATTGTTTATTATTTGTTTTTATATATTCATATTTTATGTGATGCTGGCCGGTATCAAGTAGTATATGTATGTATGTATGTATGTATGTATGTATGTATGTATGTATGTATGTAAAAAAGTAAATTTTATGTGTAAATAAATATCCACATCAGATTGGATTGCGCAGTTCCTGTATTCTTTTTCTTTAGTTACTATATAAAGGGTTAAAACCAAAAACCCTTGGGGATTGCAGCATCCATCTGTAATCAATCACAGCGCTAGGAGTTTGTGGCTTTGCACCTTCAAATCAGACCTGATTCTAAAAGTGATCCGGTTTGTCTGAAAGCTTAAGGGCCCTACACATTACTAGATCCGCCGTCAAGCAGCCCGACCGCGGATACGGGCAACGGGCGACCCTACGGGGGGGGGGGGGGGCAGTGATGGGGGGAGTGAAGTTTCTTCACTTCCCCCGTCACCCGGCTCCATTGAAGTGCAGGCAAATATGGACGAGATCGTCCATATTGGCCTACATGCACAGCCGACGGGGCACCAGCGACGAACGAGCGCGGGGCTGCGCATCGTTCATCGCTGGTACCCCCACACTGAAAGATATGAACGATATCTTGTTCATTAATAAACGAGATCGTTCATATCTTTCAGGAACATCGCCAAGTGTGTAGGGCCTATTAGACTAATAGATTCTCTATTCTTTAGCTATGGGTTTTGTTTCAGATTAAGAATAGCCTGAGTGTCTCATTTCACTTTTCCTTCCTCTATTTGTGTTACCTACCACGTTCTCTGCTACACATAAACCTGACACTGAGGAATTAAAGTACAGAGAAGAATATTGATAGAAGGATAATATTGATAGAAGGAAAATATTCATAGGAGAAGGTTGTACTTACAGCAATCCTCTGAACAAGCTGAAAAAAAAGCATTTTGAGATTTGAATTTCGACACTTAAAAAATTACATTTGATTGAAATGTAAAAATAAATGCATGTCTTAAAATACAGGCACATACTGACATATAGATACAGTAATTGTAAGTATTCGTCTTAGAAGCACTCAGGTGAAGGAAGACTTAGTGGTTATTATAACCACCCTTTTTTTTTTTGTTAGTTTGTAAGTAAGTAAGTAAGTAAGTAGTGTTTTGGGCCTGAGCTGTTTTCTATGCCACCAGTTTTTGACCTCTCTAACATCAGCCCATATTCAAATGAAAGTTACCATTGTTGCAAACTATCTGTGTGAGAGATCATACAGGTCTAGTGTGTGCTCTGTGGAAGTTGGGAGTGAGCGTGGCTTCAGTTACAGGCCTCAAAAATGCGGTCAAACATCTGTTGGAAGTTAATAGTCTCCCATCGGTGTGATGTCCGGGGACTCCTCCTCCAAGTAAGCCCTTGAGGCTTGCCTTATTGTTATCCCGAAAGAAAGGAAAGACTCCTCCAACTGCGCCCACTACAGACCTATCTTACTGTTGAACACCGAAATCAAGATATACACAAAGACCCTTGCCAATCGGCTGAACCTGGTGTTACCTAGTTTGGTCCACAATGAGCACATGAATTTTATACCTGGGAGACAGGCCCAAGACAACACTAGATGGGTGATGAGCCTTTTCCACACTCTCAATAGTTCTCACACTGCTGCCTTGGTACTTTCCCTGGATGCCGAGAAGGCTTTTGACTAGATCATTTGGTCCTTTCTGACTCACACTGTACAGGCCTTTGGTTTTGATGGTGGCTTCCTTCATGGCGTCCAAGCCCTTTACTCCACTCCCTCAGCCAGGGTCTCTGTGAACGGGCTTCTCTAGTCACCTTTTTCCAGAACTAATGGCACTAGACACAGGTGTCCTTTGTAACCCCTTATCTTTGCTTTGCTTATTGAACCACTTGCAGCTCAAATTCGCCTCGATTCAGATATTAGGGGATGTCACTTGGGAAGAAAACTTGGGGTCTATTAATGAAGCAGTGAAAAGTGTGGAGAAGTGAGCCAGTGAAGAAGTTGCCCATGGCAACCAATCATCTGCTACGTATAATTTTATAGAATGCACTTTATAAATGTTACTTCAGCACTGGTTGGTTGCCATGGGCAACTTCTCTGGCTCACTTCTCCACTATTTTCACTGCTTCATGAATAGATCCCCTTGTTTGCTTATGATGTTATCCTTACCCTAATCTCTCCTCAAACTATTCCAGATTCTGGGTGATTATGGTTCTCTCTCAGGCTATAAGATAAACCTCTCTAAGAGGGGTATTCAATTAAGTGCCGTTTTTTTGACCAGTCGAAAAAACGGCACTAATTCGACACAGGATATTCAACTGCGGGCGTTTTCGACCATTTTTTAATCCATTTTCGCCCATGCTGTTTCACTTTTTTTTGTCGAATCGACAGTGTTATTGTCTGCTAGGCTCTCATTAAGAGCTTATACTCAGTGGTGTTTTTTTTAAACTGGCCTTAAATTCATTTTTTGTGCAAGTAAAACACATACACGCAGATACTGTATGACACCAGAAGCCAGTAACTACTGTTGCTATGCCCACTTGCGGTGTTTGGGGTTCCATTCTAGAAACATTTTTCAAAACACTGCTTCTCTTATTTCTGTTCTTTTACTTCAGTGGAAAAAAAATTCAGCAATGCCTATAATATTTTTTTTTTAAAGACTAGTAAGTATATAAATGCTTCACATTAGCAAAACATCTGACAAGCATTTTACTAGCATTCCACAAATAATAAAAAAAAAAGGCAAGCAATACACCATTGGGTGTTTGGCATAACAGCTGGTACATGTTTGTAGTTTTAGAAGTAGCTTCCTCTAACTGCAGTATGAGGGTTATTCAGATGCAGTTGGAGGTGCGACATCATGCGCAAAGTATCGATCATTGCCACTTGCGCTTGTGCAGGCCCTGTTCTGCGCGGACGGGTCCTGTGTTACAAGTAGTAGGATGACAGCAGATTGACAGTCTGCTGCTTTCTGGGGGCCGGGAAAGGGGCCGTAACAGCTTTTGTTTGTGAAAATGGAGGCATGTCACAGCCGTTTAGGGGAAGGGAAGAGGCCAGGGATCTCCGTTGTAGGGTGGAGATTTCCTTGGCTCTGCATCAGGCAGCTTACATGGAACCATGGGTACTGCAAGCCTCCCAATGGTGAGTCAAGTCATCTGATGCTGCATCCTAGGACGCAGGCCGGATCACTGCTGCAGCAGGAGGCATCTGCTTGTAATAGCCGTCTCCTGCTGCATCACCATACAGCACTATCACTGCTGCTTCCAAGCAAGGCAATAGCCATGCAGTGCTGCTGTACAGCACACCTATTGCCACGCTTATTCAGCCGGGCAAATTAATTCACTGGCAATTGAATTCCCCCCATAATGATAAACATAAATTCCACATCACACTTAGGGGTAGATTTACTAAAGTTCCTAAAACGGGATGTAGTTGACATGCCGGCGTATGGGATCCTGGCGGTCAGAATCCCGATAGCTGTCAGAATGTCTACGCCAGAATCCTGACAGCTGGAATCCCGAATGTAAGTATACTGGAGAGGGTTATAGTTAGGCTGCAGGGGGATTGTTAGGATTAGGCTGTGTTTGGGGTGAAGGTCAGGCTGCGACGGGAGGATTAGGGCTAGGCTGCCATGGGGGGAGGGTTAGGGTTGGGCTGTGGGACAGGAAAGCTAGGGTTAGGCTGTTGGGGGGGTGGGGGGTGGGGTTAGGGAGAGATTTAGGATTAGGGTTAGCCTACTGCAGCGGCCGTGTCGGGATTTCAAGCAGTCAGGATGCCGCTGTTGGTATTCTGACCGCCGGTAACCTGATTACCAGTATCCCATCCCCAACCCCTTCGTGGAGGTGTTGTGCATAGCTACCAATCAGACTCAGTCTATCATTTTCTAGTTTACAATAAAGAAATGATAGCTAGAAGCTGATTGGTTGGGCAACATCTCTATTTGTCTGATTTAGAAGCTTTAGTAATCTACCCCTTATTCTACACTGAAGCGGAGCACATTTTTGTTACAAAATAATTTTTCAAATTTTACCTAAATCAGTGAATTCTTCCAACGATTTTTTCATTTCTTTCGTCAGTTGAGATCTTATTTTCTGCACAAGTAGCCACTGGGCATTCATTCCTGTAGGAAAAATCAAGCTAGAACAGTACTATGTGTGTTTGTTGTTCGTCCAGAGAACACTATTGATATATGATCAATTCATTTTATGAGAAAAGTAAAAATTTAACTATCTGATGGACATAACTCAATAGATGTGAAATAGGTTGCTGGAAAAGAGAAAAATAAACATAATCAGGAATGAACCATGTGGTGTACCATGGTGTAAATGTATATCCTGACCCACCCTGCCTTCACCACATGGTGTACTGTTCCATCCCGGTGAAATTCCAGCAGCACTTGCAACAGAGTACCAGGAGCTGCACAGGAACTGGCACCAGGAGCTGCACAGGAACTGGCACCAGGAGCTGCACAGGAACTGACACCAGGAGCTGCACAGGAACTGACACCAGGAGCTGCACAGGAACTGGCACCAGGAGCTGCACAGGAACTGACACCAGGAGCTGCACAGGAACTGACACCAGGAGCTGCACAGGAACTGACACCAGGAGCTGCACAGGAACTGGCACCAGGAGCTGCACAGGAACTGACACCAGGAGCTGCACAGGAACTGACACCAGGAGCTGCACAGGAACTGACACCAGGAGCTGCACAGGAACTGACACCAGGAGCTGCACAGGAACTGGCACCAGGAGCTGCACAGGAACTGACACCAGGAGCTGCACAGGAACTGACACCAGGAGCTGCACAGGAACTGGCACCAGGAGCTGCACAGGAACTGACACCAGGAGCTGCACAGGAACTGACACCAGGAGCTGCACAGGAACTGGCACCAGGAGCTGCACAGGAACTGACACCAGGAGCTGCACAGGAACTGACACCAGGAGCTGCACAGGAACTGACACCAGGAGCTGCACAGGAACTGGCACCAGGAGCTGCACAGGAACTGACACCAGGAGCTGCACAGGAACTGACACCAGGAGCTGCACAGGAACTGGCACCAGGAGCTGCACAGGAACTGGCACCAGGAGCTGCACAGGAAATGGCACCAGGAGCTGCACAGGAACTGACACCAGGAGCTGCACAGGAACTGGCACCAGGAGCTGCACAGGAACTGGCACCAGGAGCTGCATAGGAACTGACACCGAGAGCTGCGCAGGAACTGGCACCGGGAGCTGCGCAGGAACTGGCACCGGGAGCTGCGCAGGAACTGGCACCGGGAGCTGCGCAGGAACTGGCACCGGGACCTGCGCAGGATCTGGCCCGTCACTGGCAGCTGCTGGCCTACTGTGCACAAAGCATGTATACAGTAAAAGCAAACAAGTTTTGTATATATTTGTAACGGACTGTAGTAGCCTTAACGTTATTCTTGATGCAGTATATTTGATTCATGCATACTTGCCAACTTTATCTTGGTAGTCCGTAGAGTAGATGCAGATGAATACTCCAGGGGGCGGGGTAAGGCTTTTTGCGCTATTAGGCCCCGTCCTCATGGTGGCAAATGCCATGCCATGAATCACAGTATTAAACTGTTCCTGGAGACCTGCACATGCGCAGTAGAATCTACTGCGCTGCAGAGATGAGGGGGCATACACAGAGTTTACACACGCGCCATCTCCTCTCTTATACCCAGTCCCCGCACAACAAATGTCTTAAACACTATAGTGCTCCTGTTAATGTTATACCGCAGTTCACATATGCCACAGTGCCACCCACTGCTCTGTTGTTAATCCGCTATGGCTGATGTCTCTGGACAAGTGTAATTAACAAAATTGGATTCTTTAGAATAGAATAAATAAATAAAAAGACTCAGTAAAACTGCATACTTGCAAATCATCCTGGGACCTACATCCCAGGAGGGGTAGGTGTGGGCAGAAGTATTAGGCTGCATCTTGCAGCCACTCCTCACCACCACCATGTAGTATTAACTTTTGAGGCAACTTTTGTTTTAATGCCGCTATTCATTTTTTTTTTAAGATGGTAAGATGACTATTTATTAATACTTTGGGCCAAGCATACTATTTATTAATACAATGGGGGTATAATGACTGTTTATTATACGGATTTACTAGAATTAATGGTGCACTACCATTTCGTTAAAGAACCAGCTCTGACAGGCGAAATAGCTGAAGCTGCTTGCAATTCACCTCCTGCCTGCTTCCATGATCTGCTGTTGTGTCCTAAGACGCAGGATCGGATCACTCTGCGAAAACACTGTCCATCCGAGTGCGCCTGAGGCTACTCTAATTGGTCATCACAGCTCTGCAGCTGATGCCAAGAAATCTGCGTTGGAAGAACGGGGGTAACACGATCCAGTTTTCTAGAACACTGGCCATCCCTGCCCTGGCCCCAACCCCAAACGACAGCAGCCTGTCAATGTCTGTCGCTGTGGCTTTGGGGAACTGCAAGAGATCTCATAGTAACTGCCCGAAACGTGCGCAGTAAAGATCTTGAGCATGCGCCAATCTTCTAACTGGAGTAGTACGCAAACCACTTGGTTTGTGTACTACTCTGAATCAGTCCCATTGAGAGGCTGCCTGTGCCATTTGGCAAAAAAAAAATTATATGAATATTTCAGACCATGTTATTTGAAAACACGCTGTTTTATGTGCAGTAATCTGATGGTTCCAAGCTGTACATAAACTAGTCCACTTCAGTAAATTCACCCTCCTTTCCGGGCTTCCATCTTACTGCAGTCAGTTCCATCTGTCCTCTGCAGGACTGGTACACAATCTCAGAATTTCAAAGCTCACGTTTTAATTCTTACCTTCAAACTGCTTTCCTTTCAGCTTCTCAAATACCAATGCCTTCAGTTTTGCAACACTTCTAATATCTAAGAAAAAATTAACAATGAATGTTAATAGCAATACTCCTTATTTAGATGTTACTGTACATAACCAAAAATGTTTTATTTATTTACATTTCTATACATATACTTGCTAAATACCCGTGCTTTGCTACGGAATGAGGTAGGTAAATTATCTACAGTTTCTTATATAGTGCAGCACATTATGCATCTCCCGATATACTCTGTGCTGCTGGGGGACCCTGTTACTTCCACTATATAACTCTCAGTGTGTGGGTTCGTGCTACCTCCATCCCCCTCCTCACATCATTTCAGTGCCCCTGTCACATGCAGCCCTGTCCTGCCTGACATATCATGCATCTCCTAATATACTCTGTGCTGCTGGGGTCCCTGCTCCTCCCACTATATAACTATCAGCGTGTGGAATCCTGCTACCTCCATTCCCCTTCACACATCATGTCACTGCCACTGTCACATGCAGCCCTGCCCTGCCTGACATATCATGCATCTACTAATATACTCTGTGCTGCTGGGGTCCCTGCTCCTCCCACTATATAACTATCAGCGTGTGGCTTCCTGCTACCTCCATTCCCCTCCACACATCATGTCACTGCCACTATCACATGCAGCCCTGTCGACACTGACATATCATGCATGTCCTGATATAGTCTGTGCTGCTGGCCCACCCCTAGGGGTGCTAGGGGTGTGTTACCCCCACAGTGTTTGTTCCCAGATTGTAAGTCATATAAGTACCAAGTTTGGTGTAAATAGCACCAGGCATTCCAGAGTTATGCTGTCCGCTGAAATACTCTGTGCTGCTGCTCCACCCCTAGGGGTGCAAGGGGTGTCTTACTTGCGCAGTGTTTGTTCCCAGATTGCAAGTCATATGTGTAGCAAGTTTGGTGTAAATTGGTCCAGACATTCCAGAGTTATGCTGTCCGCTGAAATACTCTGTGCTGCTGCTCCACCCCTAGGGGTGCAAGGGGTGTCTTACTTGCACAGTGTTTGTTCCCAGATTGCAAGTCATATGTGTAGCAAGTTTGGTGTAAATTGGTCCAGACATTCCAGAGTTATGCTGTCCGCTGAAATACTCTATGCTGCTGCCTCACCCCTAGGGGTGCTAGGGGTGTCTTACCTGCACAGCGTTTGTTCCCAGATTGCAAGTCATATGTGTAGCAAGTTTGGTGTAAATTGGTCCAGGCATTCTGGAGTTATGCTGTCTCCATATATACTCTTGCTGCTGTCCCACCCCTAGGGGTGCTAGGGGTGTCTTACCCTCACATTGTTTGTTCCCAGATTGTAAGACATACAGTATGTGTACTAAGTTTGGTGTAAATTGGTCCAGGCATTCCAGAGTTATGCTGTCTGCTGGAATACTCTGTGCTGCTGCCTCACCCATAGGAGTGCTGGGGGTATCTTCACCCCATGGTGTTTGTCCCCAGATTGTAATTCATATGTGTATCAAGTTTGGTGTAAATTGGTTCAGGCATTCCAGAGTTATGCTGTCTCTTGATATACTCTGTGCTGCTGTTCCACCCCTAGGGGTGCTAGGGGTGTGTTATCCCCATAGTGTTTGTTCCCAGAGTGTAAGTCATATGTGTACCAAGTTTGGTGTAAATTACTCCAGGCATTCCAGAGTTATGCAGTCTACTGAAATATTCTGTGCTGCTGCATCACCCCTAGGGGCGCTAGGGGTGTTTTATCCCCACAGTGTTTATTCCCAGATTGTAAGTCATATGTGTGTAAATTGGTTCAGGCATTCCGGAGTTATGTTGTCTCCTGATATACTCTGTGCTGCTCTCCCACCCCTAGGGGTGCTAGGGGTGTCTTACCCCCACATTGTTTCCTCCCAGACTGCAAGTCATAGGTGTACCAAGTTTGGTGTAAATTGGAACAGGCATTTTGGAGTTATGCTGTCTCCTGATATACTCTGTGCTGCTGTCCCCCCAGGGGTGCTGGGGGTGTGTTACCCCCACAGTGTTTGTTCCCAGATTGTATGTCATATGTGTACTAAGTTTGGTGTAAATTGTTGTAGCCATTCTGGAGTTATGCTGGACCATATACATATACATATACACATACATACATACATACATACATACTGTACATACACACATACATTTTTGTCGATTTCCGTGGATGGACAGTGACATTTGTAAAACCGGTTCTTAGCAAGCACCTGGGACCTAAGGAGAAGCTACCTGTCAAGTTTCAAGATTGTAGGCCTTGTGGTTTAAGAGATTTCGTGATGAGCCAATCAGTGAGTCAATCTCCATTTTATATATGTAGATATACAGTATATAATACTAATAATTTAATTTGTGGTGTTTTCCTTTGTCCATATAATTTTAATTGTCTTTGATACTAAAAATTCTATACATACTACTAAAACTTTTTAATTCAAATCACATGTTGAAGGGTCATAAAAGAATAATATGTTACAGCACATGTTTCCTCATTCTCCAGATATATGCACCGGGCCAAATGAACAATTGGGCAGATGGGCGTACAGCTCCAGGCCTCCATGTACAAATAGGCCCATCTTCATGACAGCACAATGGTGGCCAGCTCCCCATGGTCGGCCATAAATCATAGGTATTAAAATTATATTTCTATTTTCCTCACCAAATCATTTCTATTTTTACATATTAAGGGAATGTTTTTTATTTAAAATTTCAACCACATATTTACATATTTAAATTTTTACAATTTCAAATAAATAATAAGGTGACAGCATATTCCACATGTAGTTCTGAACAAGAAATAAACCAAACCAAAACTTTACATATACCAAATAATCCTAATATTTAAACAAGAAAATAACAAAAACAACCTCTTTAGTCCCTCCCTCTCCACCCGAACCCTTCCCTTCTGACTCCTCCTCTAGATTCTAAATTTCCAGGCAATCTTTATTCTAAACCTCTTTTCTCCTGACCCTTTCCATCTCCAGGAGCACATACTTAACTCCAAACTCCCACCCATTCATTCTCCCTCCACTAGCATACATTCATCCCCATTCCTCCCCATTCATACCCTTTCAGCCCCCTTTCATCCACCCATACATCCCCACTCACTCTCCTCTCAAACCAAGACTACTAACACCAAACAAATAAAAAATAGAGCATGTTTATTATAGCCCATCCAATACATGAAAACCATTCCCTCAAAAATATAGTTATACAAAACCTAAAAAGATTTGAAAGTGCAAAAACAGTATCAGCCAATAGACTGGAAAGAGGGAAGTCATCCAACACCCACTAAGGGGGCTTCAGCTGATGCCACAAGCGGGACCAGTCGACGATGTCTAACCTCCCCCTCTCCAGCTCCATCCTCCTCCTCACCTCGTGCAGAATTAAAGCTCCCACCTCCCTACAGGGAAGGACTTTGCCCCTCAGAGATACTTGACACTGTGCATTCCATACATGATACCTAACTGCTAGACTAACGGAAAACAGTGCTCTATGCAAAAGCCTCGTACCTTTACATATTAGGGGAGACATTGGGGATGATAGTTTAGGACAGGCCCGGCCAACCTGTGGCTTTCCGGCTGTTACGAAACTACAAGTGCCAGCATGCTTTGCCAGCTAATCGTGGGACTTGTAGTTTCACAACAGCTGGAGACCTATAGGTGGCCCAGGCCTGGTGTAGGGGCAGGGGTATTTTAAGAAAGGAGAGCGTGTGTGTGCAGGCTCTGTGCCGGCCCCTCTTCTCTAGCAACACAGTAGACTGGCAGATATATCACAAGGCCATCGGCGGGTGTGTACCCCTGATCTGTCTGTGAACGACATAATTCACCAACATATCACATCGTCTGTGCAACACAGCCGATGGCCAATATATCTTCAGATAAATCGGCACATTTAGCGGTATATATGGTTTGGCCACCGACCACCCGTACACTTGCTGCTGAGGGCTGACATCACAGCTGGGTGGGCACATTCAAATGCCTGCCCACCTGGGTGTCCTGACCGACACGTGTGGCGGCTGATTGGTAAGTCTGTCTGCCGAAGTGATGGTCAGGTGTGTACCCAGCTTTACATTTTGTTATCAAAGTAAAATCAATAGTCTGAATGCTGGAATACAGCAGGTATTTTAAGGAGCCGTAGCGAGGTATTGGGAATGATTCAGATATGATTGAGATGGTTGTAAACAATTGTTTGACTGAAGGAAACCTTGCGACAACACGACATAGCATCAACACCACAAAACAACAAATCTCACGACAATAAATTCTTTAGAACCTCCAGGATTGCCATCCCACACCAACTGCAACTTATAATAGGAGCTCTTATAATGCTTCTATGAAATTTAGATCTGTCTATGCTCTGCAATGGTACAAGGCTAATGATAAAAGCTTTACGGTCTCGTACCATTGAAGTACAAATACAAACTGGTTGTGGCAAAAGAGAAGACACTTTTATTCCTAGAATACCACTAATAACATCTTAAATATCAATTCAATTTAAACGCTTGCAATTTCCAGTAAGATTAAGTTTTGCCAAGTTGATCAATAGACCCCAGGGACAAACACTTAGGGGTATATTCAATAAGAGTCAGATCCATTCCGACATGCAGTTGTCGGAATGGGTCCGACAACCCCTATTCAGTGGACGGCCAAATCCGACTGTCGGTTTTGGCCGTACACAGGGTCCTGTCCTGCCGCTGACAGCAGCAGCCAGAAGTGCAGATGGCGGCGGCTGCGAGCGGGACGGTGGCGGGGGTAAGCTGGGCAGTGGGGGGAGCAGAGATCGGCGGCCGGAGCTGGCTGCGGGGGGGACATGTCTGGGGCGGCGGGGGGAGGCGCTGAAGGGAAAGAGGTGCCTGCGGGCAGCGGAGGGAGCAGAGATCGGGGGGAGATGGCTGCGGGGAGACATGTCTGCGGCAGCGGGGGGAGGTGCTGCAGGGAGGGCCAGGCTACTCTCTTCCTGCTGCGCCTCCCCCTGCCGCTGCAGACATGTCCCCCTGCAGCCATCTCCCCCCGCCGACCGCCGATCTCTGCTCCCCCCGCGGCCGCAGCACTGCTTGTCTCCTCACCTCAATCCAACTTGTTTTCAAGTCGGATTGAGTTTGTCGGAAAGGGGGCCAAAACATCAGATTTGGCCCCATTTCCGACAGAAGCACGTGGATCGGCGGCTATTCCGCCGGTCCATGTGTTTTCCAACAAGTCGGGAATTCCCGACTTGTCAGAAAAAAATCAGTTCCTATTGAATAGGTCGGAACCCCTTCTGACCTATTTCTGTCGGAACCTGCCGTCTTTCCGACAAGACGGCAGCTTCCGACAATTATTGAATATACCCCTTAAAGTTGTTGGGCTTCAACTACAAGACAACTGCTCTCCCATGGTCATCTGTATGTAAGATGCTCTAGAGTAGGAACAGATACACATCTTTATGTATACTCTCCTTTCAAAAAAAAATAGCTTATACATATATTATAGTATATAAAGTTCTGTAAACTCTAATTTTTCTTTAAACTTTGTATATAAATTAGTATTAAGTATAAGGTATAATTATTAGCACTAAGTTTTGTTCAAATTAAAGAAATTAATATAAAAATTATATTTTTGCTTTTACTTTGTTATAAAATAATATTGTAATAATAAAAGTATAAAAACATAAATGTAGTTAATGATTAAATCCTAGTCAAAATAAAATCTAATTAAACTTTTATGTTAACCTTTATTTTATTTCTCTAATCAGAACTTGTGTCTATTTTCTAAATAGCATTTTTGGGCAATTTACAAAATGATTTGCTAATATACTGTATAAAAATTGCTACACATTACAAATTAGACTCACGCAACGCTGGGTGACCCTGCTTGTACATTATAAAATTGACAAATTATGAATTATATTCAGTGCTTTTACAGCAAAATAAAGGTATATGCAACAATTTTACTACCTACAGTACTGTACTTTAAACTGTATTTGTGGTCGGGGGAGGGGGGGATTTTGGGCATTTTATCTCTTCTTAATCCAACTCACTGTGATTGACATCCATGCCTACTCATGCCTTACTGTGTTGTTATTGTGGCTAAAATCCCTAAAGTGTTAAAATACATCTGACTATAGTCTACGTGTGCTTCCAGCATGTAGTGGTAGTTAATAACGGGTGGTCTTCAGTATGCCGAATGTCGGGATCCCAGCGCACAGTATACCGGCGCCGGGATTCCGACACCCGGCATGCGCCGACAGCTATTCTACCTCGTGGGGGTCCACGACCCCCCTGGAGGGAGAATAAATAGCATAGCGCGCCACCGTGCCCGCAAGGGGCTCCTTTGCGCTTGCCACACTGTCGGTATGCCGGCGGTCGGGCTCCCGGCGCCGGTATGCTGGTTGTCGGGAGTCCGGCCGCCGCCATACCATACTACACCCGTTAATAACATCAGGCTGCCTGTCACATTAAATATATCAGCATATATAACAGTTGTTATTACAATAAGACAACAGGCATCATTTCCATAAACCTCCTAGCGGCTGAGGATTTCCCTGTGTGTGAAGCAAGTATAGTTAAACAATAAAACTTAATAATTAAAATAAACACACGAAGACATAGATTTGGCAGAAAAATGTCAGCTATTTATTTAAATGATTTATGAAACTGAATGACCCTATCGGTTAATTAAAATTAAAAGTATGGTGGCAACGAAAGAACGGCCATAAACAGCCTTAACCCAAAATACACCTCCCACATAATAAAACCATGAAGCAAACCGACTAAAAACACCAAGGTATCCACTCAACCTTCTTCTTGACTACCCACCCGTACGGGTGATGAGGATGCCCCCGTAAAGGTGGTCCAGCAGATGTATAACAGTCAACGAAGGTAAGCGCACATAAAACCAACCACCAATTGAACTCCAACCAATTCTCGTTCTTTTCCGCCTCAATGCTAATGCAGAAAACCCACATCTACAGACATCAAAATGGGGAGGGAAGGTGGGAAGGCTGTAACAAAAGAGGCTGACCCAGCCCTCACCAGACACAATGGAGGTCATTCCGACCCGTTCGCTCGCTGCGTTTTAACGCAGCAGAGCGAACGGGCCCTGCTGCGCATGCGCCGGCGCATGCCAGACAGCTGAAGGACGTAGCAGGAATACGATCGCCTCTGCCTGATTGACAGGCAGAGGCGATCGTTGGGCGGGAGGGGGCGGAACGGCAGCGTTTGGCCCCCGTTTCGTGGGTTTGGTCCGGCCAACGCAGGCGTGGCCGGACCGAACGGGGGGCGGGACGCAGCCGCTGCGGGCCGGGGAGCGATGAGTAGCTCCTGGCCAGCACGCTAAAGCTGCGCTTGCCGGGAGCTACTCTTGAAGTGCAAAGGCATTGCCGCTGTGCGATGCCTTTGTACTTCTGCGAGGGGGGGGGGGGGGCTGGACTGACATGCGGGGCGGGCTAGCGCTGTGCTGGGCATCCCCCCGCATGTCAGGGAAGAAGATCGTAACTGTGCTAAATTTAGCACAACTACGATCAACTCGGAATGACCCCCAATATACACTTAAAACACCACCCTCTTCCCCTATAGGACAATTCAAACACCTGATGCCCCTACAGTCCCGCCCCCAGCCTACCAGGTTTAATCCACTCCATTCCTATTCAGTCATTACGTTTTCTTACTTACAAATTCAATATCAAACACAAAATCGTTTCTACATTATTATTATTATGATATTAAAAAGAAAATATATGTTTCCGTGGTTCTAGATTATTATCAAAACAAAAAGCGTCTGTATGGTTGGTAAGTACTCGTATTCTCTACTAGAGTACTATCACCATATAATTTACTATGAATAAGAATATATGGGACGTTATTATCTTACCAATAATCCGAAGGTATTCCTTCTGTTTAAAATATGACTGATAAACACCAAGAATTTCATTGTTTAGACCGTCCAGAAATACTTGTCTGTTGGGAACGTCTGCAGGCAGTTGCGAACTCAGGTAGTGTTCAAGATCTTTCACAAAAACTGGATCACAGGATAACATTCCAAAGGTGAGATGTAAATAAAAAATCAGGGCAAAAAGGAAAAAGAACATATTAATCCATCCAGTCGCAGACATTTAGGGAACTTTCAGTGTGGTGGTTATGAATATGCACAGGTTCAATGATGCCAGTAACACATCACAATGCTGTATGTGTTTCATATCAGAGCTGGGAAAATTCTGGTTGCCATGGCAACTTAACAAGGGAACCTAATGACTGGAGTAATGGGGCCCATACATCAGGGACTTATCGGGGCAATTCCCTGTTCTGCCGTTGCCTGGGTGGGGGGATTGGGGAAATTTAACATGTTGGATTTGCCGCTTCTGACCAAAAATGATCGGTACTGGGATTTTTAACTTGCTTTTTTTTTACAGATTCCCTTATAGCCCCTTGACAGGGCCGAAAGTAGGATTGCTCTCACCCGGGGCAAGACACTGACACACACACACACACACACACACACACACACACACACACACACACACACACACACACACACACACACACACACACACACACACCACACACTGTATAGGGACCAGATGCACACTGACACACACTGTATAGG